>NC_090651.1:252762339-253062339 GCF_040937935.1 Hyperolius riggenbachi
GCCTCATTGTGTGTACTAGGCATTACACTGATTAGGTCAAAAGAGCCTGAAACATAGATAGATAGATTCTATGGCTCTGTAAAATTAATAGGCTATAAGTGTGCTGTAACTCAGTGGCTCTGGATCTATGACTGGCTTTTTAAGGAATGATTTGCATATTCACTCACTGAGCTGAAGTGATGCATTATGTGTAGACACTTTGCGCACATGAAACCAAATGTTTTAGGAAAGCAAAATTGTATTTGGCCTAACCATGGCTTGACCTGATGAATGGTCCTTGTAGTACCTATACAGTTACACTGAATTCCACCCAATAAATAGCTGCAATGCTTATTTGCAAACGTACTAGATGTGGTGCCTGTAGGGTGAACATATCAGGCTCTTGCATCTCACCATCCTCCAAATTCTGTACAGAACTTTACAAAAGATTTTTCAATGGTATAGGCTTCTTCTAGCTTGGTAAAAAGCACAAACCCCAAAAGACTGCCTTGTGGTAAAGCACGGTATGCCTTTTTCAGTGAATGAAAGTGCTATAGCAGACAGGTCACTGAACTCCTAACTAGCTTAGCTGGAATTAACAACATGTGCATGCCACAAAACTTTCTCCAGTTTTATTGGATTATGAGTTTACGGGATAGGTCACATGACTTTTATAGCACTCTAGCTTCAGAAATCATGTTTTCTGACAGATACCAGGTAAATAATACATTTGGAGTGCACACACAAAACAGGATCTGGACATTTTTAAACACTGTATAACATTTTCATATTAAAGACTGAGTTTTCTAGGATTGTGAGAGGACAGGTTTGCTTTAAGCTGGTTTCACAGTGGGACGTTACAGGCGCACGTTAGAGCAGCCTGTAACGCACCCCAACGCACAGCAATGAAAAATCAATGGGCTGTTCACAGTGCCCACGTTGCGTTACATTGTAACGCAGCACGTCTACATAACGTACTGCATGCAGTACTTTACACGCAGCTAAGCTGCGTTAGACGGTTTGCACATGCTCAGTAGGTTTTTTTCCCCCAATTTATGGGTGGAGAGGAGGCGGGGAGAGGCCGCTACGTAGCCAGGCACATGGCTACTTATTATTCACTGCACTTGCAGTGCTTACATCCTGGAGCAGCCGCGGATTGGCTGGCGGGACCACGTGATGTGGAGAGCTCCGCTCACGTGGTCTCCACAGTGCCTCCGACAGAGCAGGCGCACCAAGAGCTGCTTGTAACGCGGCTCTTGGTAGCGTCCTGCTCCAACACCACCAGGCGTTGCGTTAAGGGCACGTTATGCGACCATAACGCCACCTAAAACGCAACGTCCCACTGTGAAACCAGCCTTAATCAGCAACAGAACCTGTGCACTTTTTTTTTTTTTTTTTTTTTTTTTTTACAGATGAGACTGCAATCCTAGCAACATAAGGTCTAATGCCTGGCACACACCATGCCATTTCTCATCAGATAGATGGGTCGAATTGATAATTTCCGACAGGTCCGATCTGATCTCTGACATTTTTCTGATCGATATTCCAGTCACTTCTGTACAAAAGCGATCAGAAAAGCATTTTACACTAAGAAAATTTGCATAAAACCCCAGAGCAGCGATTTCTGTAGAATGCAGCGAACCACACAGTCAGTCAGTCTCTTCTGAGAGATCACAGCCAAGAACTATCCCAGCATTCCTGTGATCCAATACATCACCTGCAAGACAGCTCTGCTGAGACAGTATAAAGGCTGGACTCCTGAGGTTATTTATTGTTGGGAAGACAGCACCATCGGCAGAGAACAGCCACTAGCTCTGTATTACTAAACCAAGAGGACAACACTTGGTACCATACCTTGCCATATCACACATCTACATCATATGCAAGATAGGAAACTACACCAACCATATCAATGAAAGGAATATTTCACTTCTGTTGAGGAAATGCAATCCACTCAATTCACCTCTACATATTGCAAAAATGTCACCTTTTCATTTGCTTACTTTGTTTCGCACTATCCACAAAACCAGCAGTTCTGCAATATTTCTAATAGAAACTGGCAGGCAAACGCGCCAAACTTTGCTGCCAATTGCTGGCTTAGTGCAGGTGGTGCAATTGAGCAACAATGGCTTCTGCTGTGTGTGGCTAATTCAGCTATGTACAGATGCTCAATTTCTGTCACCTACAATGATCATTAAATGAGAGCTAGTGCAACTTTTTGGGAATGAGCTCTCCAGCCCAGCAGCCTGGTTTGTTTTGTTTTTTGGGGGTTTTTTTTGTTTTTGTTTTTTTTAGGAAGAAGGGAAGGGGAAGAGAAAATGGTACCCCGCCGTGGGAAAATCAATATGGAATCAGTGTTCTCCCCAGAATTTTTTTCCAGCTGGGTGGCATGAAAAAGTAGCCGGGTGGCATGAAAAAGTAGCCGGGTGGGTTGAGATGGAAATGCAGGGCAACTCTGCTTACAGCATAGGAGGATGTGAGGAGGTGAGCCGATGACAGCCGGGTGGTCACCAAATCTAGCCGGGTGGAGCACCCGGCTAAAAGAGCCTGGGGAGAACATTGTGGAATTATACTGCTCACGTGCTGATTTGCCAGGATAGATTGCTAAATCACTTTGTGGGGTATCTGTACAGATGGTATAATTTTGCATGAGATGATAAAGTCTTTATTAATGCTCTAGTATCTATACATAACTTAAAGGACACCTGAAGGGAGAGGGATATAGAGGCTGACATATTTATTGCCTTTTAACAATACCAATTGCCTGGCAGTCCTGCTGAGCTTTCTGTCAGTAACGTCAGAATTTTATACCTGAAACAAGCATGAGGCTAATCCAGTCACACTTCTGTCAGAAACATCTGATCTGCATGTCTGTTCAAGGGCTATGGCTAAAAAGGTATTAAGGTGCGTACACACATGCGACTATAGTCGTTTGAAATGATCGTTTCAAACGACGATCGTTTAAAAAAAAGCAACCAACGATCATTAAGTCTAACAATGGACGAGCTAGATTGTTAAATACGAACGATCTAGCTTGGCGGATTTTTACCAACGACGATCGTTTGCAAAAGTAGTACATCGTTGGAAACGGTCATTTGTACTAGGCTTGACTAGTGTTGGGCGAACACCTGGATGTTCGGGTTCGCGAACGTTCGCCGAACAGGGCCGCGATGTTCGGGTGTTCGCGCCGAACTCCGAACATAATGGAAGTCAATGGGGACCAGAACTTTCGTGCTTTGTAAAGCCTCCTTACATGCTACATACCCCAAATTTACAGGGTATGTGCACCTTGGTAGTGGGTACAAGAGGAAAAATTTTTTAGCAAAAAGAGCTTATAGTTTTTGAGAAAATCGTTTTAAAGTTTCAAAGGGAAAACTGTCTTTTAAATGCGGGAAATGTCTGTTTTCTTTGCACAGGTAACATGCTTTTTGTCGGCATGCAGTCATAAATGTAATACAGATAAGAGGTTCCAGGAAAAGGGACCGGTAACGCTAACCCAGCAGCAGCACACGTGATGGAACAGGAGGAGGGCGGCGCAGGAGGAGAAGGCCACGCTTTGAGACACAACAACTCAGGCCTTGCATGAGGACAAGAAGCGTGCGGATAGCATGCATTTTGCCGCCATGCAGTCATAAATGTAATAAAGATAAGAGGTTCCATAAACAGGGACCGGCAACGCTAACCCAGCAGCAGCACACGTGATGGAACAGGAGGAGGGCGGCGCAGGAGGAGAAGGCCACGCTTTGAGACAACAATCCAGGCCTTGCATGAGGACAAGAAGCGTGCGGATAGCATGCATTTTGCCGCCATGCAGTCATAAATGTAATAAAGATAAGAGGTTCCATAAACAGGGACCGGCAACGCTAACCCAGCAGCAGCACACGTGATGGAACAGGAGGAGGTGCAGGAGGAGAAGGCCATGCTTTGAGACACAACAACCCAGGCCTTGCATGAGGACAAGAAGCGTGCGGATAGCATGCATTTTGCCGCCATGCAGTCATGTTCCCAGCAGACACACAGAGTGGCAGTAAACACAATGCTATATAGTGTGGGTGAGCGGTGTACTACTGTTCCCAGCAGACACACAGAGTGGCAGTAAACACAATGCTATATAGTGTGGGTGAGCGGTGTACTACTGTTCCCAGCAGAGACACAGAGTGGCAGTAAACACAATGCTATATAGTGTGGGTGAGCGGTGTACTACTGTTCCCAGCAGAGACACAGAGTGGCAGTAAACACAATGCTATATAGTGTGGGTGAGCGGTGTACTACTGTTCCCAGCAGCGACACAGAGCAAAATGCTATACAGGGTGAGCGGTGTACTACTGTTCCCAGCAGACACACAGAGTGGCAGTAAACACAATGCTATATAGTGTGGGTGAGCGGTGTACTACTGTTCCCAGCAGCGACACAGAGCACAATGCTATACAGGGTGAGCGGTGTACTACTGTTCCCAGCAGAGACACAGAGTGGCAGTAAACACAATGCTATATAGTGTGGGTGAGCGGTGTACTACTATTCCCAGCAGCGACACAGAGCACAATGCTATACAGGGTGAGCGGTGTACTACTGTTCCCAGCAGACACAGAGTGGCAGTAAACACAATGCTATATAGTGTGGGTGAGCGGTGTACTACTATTCCCAGCAGCGACACAATGACCGGGGGACCCTGGCTAGCCTGGCTGGAGAGAGAACTACCCTGCCTGCCTACCCAAAGCTAAACCCACAGACAAATGGCGGAGAAATGACGTGGATCGGGTATTTATCTACCCGAACCACGTGACCCGTTCGGCCAATCAGAGCGCGTTCGGGTCCGAACCACGTGACCCGTTCGGCCAATCACAGCGCTAGCCGAACGTTCGGGTAACGTTTGGCCATCCGCTCTTAGTTCGGCCATATGGCCGAACTCGAACATCACCCGAACAGGGTGATGTTCTGCAGAACCCGAACAGTGGCGAACACTGTTCGCCCAACACTAGGCTTGACATGCGCATTTCACTATTTCTCCATGAAACTTCTCATTTTTATGCGCAAGCGCAATAGTTGCTTTATGTGATGTAACGTTCGTTCCAACGATCAGATCGTTACACACATTTAAAAAACTAACTTTATTTAGGTCGTTCTTTCATCAATTAAAGTTCGTTCGTCGTTCTCAACGAACGATCATTGTCGCATGTGTGTACGTAGCATCAGAAGCAGAGAATCAGCAGGAAAGCCAAGTAATATGCATTGTAAAAAAAAAAAAAAAAAAAAAAAAAAAAAAAAAAAATTATATATATATATATATATATATATATATATATATATATATATATATATATATATATATATATATATATATATATATATATATATATATATATATATATATATATATATATATATATATATATATATATATATATATATATATATATATATATATATATATATATATATATATATATATATATATATATATATATATATATATATATATATATATATATATATATATATATATATATATATATATATATATATATATATATATATCAGTCTCCATATGCCTCTCCCTTCAGGTGTGCTTTAACTCTTGCTGCAAGATGAGGGAATCTGGGAAGTCTGTATTTTAAAGGATACCCGAGGTGACATGTGACATGATGAGCTAGACTATTCTGTGTTCCTTTTTTCTTTCTCTGCCTGAAAGAGTTAAACATCAGATATGTAAGTGGCAGTTCCTGTCCGAGTCAGGACTGGGTAAGACTAGTGTAGCCTCACTGATAAAAAATGACAACTATAAAACACTTTCCTAGCAGAAAATGGCTTCTGAGAGCAAGAAAGAGAAAAAAAAAAAAAAAAGTCAGTAGTTCATAGATATTAGCTCTTGCATACTTCAATGAATTTGTCACTGAGCAAAAACAATAAAAAAACAGTTAAAACTTAAAAAGTAGATTTAAACATAAAATAAAACTGTGGAATATCTTACGTTATTTTTTAGGAGCAGGAAGATGGATACAATCGTTTATTTCATTCGTTTATTTTCGCCTCGCTTGTCCTTAATTATTTTAAGACCGCTCCACGCCAATGGGCATGGCCGCGGTGGCAGCCCCAGGACCGCCTGACGCCGATTGGCTACTGAAGGAGATCGTGCGCAGGGTGCGTGCGCATCTCCTTCTTGGGTGGCGGAGCTCCGCCCCGCCGTCAGTCTCCGAGTGCTATTGCCGCCGGGAGACTGTTAGACGGCGTGATCGACGTCTATTTACACGATCAGCAGCAGCGCTGTACTGGGGACAGCCGGCTGTCCCCCTGGGGGACAAGAGAGTGATCATCTCTCATAGGCAGAAGCCTATGACAGCCGATCGCGTGACTGGCTGGCTGGCTGGGGGGGGGGGGGGGGTGAAGGGATTGGAGGGAGAGAGAAGAAAAAAAAAGAAGGACACACAAAAAGGGTGATCAGAAGCTCTCTGTTGGCGGGGAGAAAAAGGGGGGGGGGGCTGGGGAAGAGAAACCACTTGTGTGCGGTGTGGTGCGTCCCTGCAGCTTGGCCTTAAAGCTGCAGTGGCCAATTATGAAACAAACAGCCTGGTCTTTAGGGGTTTTACCACTGTGGTCCTCAAGTGGTTAAAGGGCGCTTGAAGTGAGAGGGATAAAAAGGGGCTGCCATATTTATTTCCTTTTAAACAATACCAGTTGCCTGGTGTCCTGCCAAACTTTCATGCATCAGTAATGTCTGAATGACACAACTAAAACAAACATGTGGCCAATCCAGTCAAGTTTCAGTCAGAGTCCCTGATCTGCATGCTTGTTCAGGGTCTATGGCTAAAAGTATCAGTTATTGGATGATCAGCAGGACAGCCAGGCAATTTGCAGGATTTAAAAAGGAAATAAATATGTCAACCTCCATTTCCCTCTCAGTTCAGGTGTTGTCCTAACTGAGTACTATTTGTATGGTTGCAAAGAAGTGAGATTTAAACCTACCAAGAGCCTATTTCCCCTAGCAAGCGTTTAAATTGTGTACGGAAATCCACATCAGTTTTTAATGCGGATACGAGTTACGCATACGTTTTTATGCTAAAATACGCGTTGCGATTTGAAAACTGCCTAGCAACAACACGTCATAAGTGCTTGCTGGGTAAATCCGCGGATATATGCGGCCCCATTGAATTCCATTAGCAGCGAATCGCATCCAGATACCACCCGCATGCAAATGCAGAATACCATCCAGATTTTTTATGCACCGTATTGCGTCCAAAAATTCACATTGAATGGAAATAGCTCCATTCACCAACTTGTGTTGCATGTTTGATACAGAAATTGTAGTAGAAATAGGCCCTAAGGGCCTGAGCCCACTAACGCAGTTGTATCAGTTTGTCCGCTTTTCTGCATTTCTGCATTGATGTGTAACTGAAAAGCGGATACAACTGCATCAGTGGGCTCAGGCCCTAGCAGTTTTGGAAGCTCTTAGCTAACTCTTAACTGAAATGGAGAGAAACATTAATGCAAAAAGACTTGAGCAACACTGATCTGCTTATGGGAATTTTATAACCAAAGAAGAATTCACCTTTAGGCCGGTTTTACACTTAAATGGTGTAGTCATCACGAGATAGGGGAGCCTGCCGTCACATCACTGCACAAATCAGTCTTCATCAGGGGCGTAAGTAGAAATCACTGAGCCTCCCTGCGAAACTTTAAATGGGGCCCTCTATCTCCCCCCCCCCCCTTGCTGTCTGCAGGTAAACTGAGCAGCAGTGAAGTACTGCGCACATTTTCTATATCAATTAAATTAGATCTGTGGTAAAACATGTATGTTTTCACACATACAGGCACACATGGTGACCAGAAACCGCATACAGAAAACTGACATACGAGTGTGCTCCCAGCCTCAGCTTCTTATTACACTCGCTCTGTCCACGACTGATGGAGCAGAACTGAATCTGCAGACTCCTCCAGCATCACTACAGTACACAGCACTTGGGGAAGGGTGGAAAGGCTGGAGACAGGGCGCTGTACACAAGACCCTGCTGTACACTGAATAGGGACTGTCTACAAATCTTGGCATGATTCTATATCAGTGGCTGAGCAGACGCAGTCATTAGAACAATTGTGCAGAGAGCAGAAAGTTCTTTTCTCTCTCTGTGCCCTTAGTTGTTAGTCTCCAAGGACAGGGAAAATATCCCCCACAAACAGCTTCTGGACCTCCTGCGGCTGCATCCCTTGCAGGGTCTATTGTTAGGCCCCCGGTCTTCATATAAACGTGCACCACTGTGTGGCGACAGGGTAATATGCATATGCCCGTCCCCCCTTAGTGACGTACTCCCTGCAGGGCAGGAAGTACAACGCTAAGATTCCCGTGGGTTTGTGCATGCACGCTGCGCTCCCGTGAAGCACGCTCACTGCGGTAGGCACAGTTCATGTGGTGCAGAGTTTGCAACAGCATTGCAGTGATTTGGATACTTCCATTGCGTCCACAATGCAAGTCTCCATAGACTTGCATATCCCTTGCGATGAGCAGTAGCAGGGAAGAGTACCGTGGTGCAATTCAACAGGTCTCCAGTGTGCAAAGGGCCTAAAGCTCCACTCAGTGCATCTCCTCATGGGGGATTATCAGGGTTTTCTTTATTTTCAAAATCACTTACTGAGAAGCAGCTGCTCAGTCCAACAGTCAGGATAGTGTGTAAGCGAGTGTAGAGGCTGGCCATGATCTTTGATTAAATCCTTTCCAGAGAGTGCTTTTGTAAAAGATCAGTCACAAGAAGGAAAAAAGCAAAAATGTCTGGCACTGTAGTTTAATGCAATAGCAGCAGGTGTACATGCATATCAGTGAATGGTACACATAAACATGTCTAAAACTGGTGGTACGTATCGTGCTCTGGTTGGAGTGGGGAGGCACTGTGGGCGCTAGTAGGCCTTACGACCGTTTCACAATGGGGTGAGCCTTGCTTCTTCGGAGGCCTATCGTGCACAATGTGCTGGATGGAGGAGGCCATTAAAATAGCCTTCTTCTGTAAGAAGTCCCGCCCATCCGTCCTGTGTGACGTGGGGCCAGACCATAGGTTGAAACAAAGAGTGCATCAACACGGGCGGCGCTCAGCGTCACCACGTACATAGAGGATGCATACTCTAGTGGAGCAGGGGAGTGTTGCCATGGCGACCTGTGCCGCCCTGAAGCCGTGTGAGAGGCGGCGGCCAAAGCCGTCAGCGAATGAACGCATCACGGTTGCCTGGCAACCTCCATAATAGTAAAATTAGACCATGCCATGTCGCCCTGTGCTATGACTCGGGTCGCAGGATAGAAACAGGACCCGCAGCTCGAGACACACACGGGCGGCCATTAAAGGCATGAAGACAAAATAAACTAAAATAGCTACTCCATATCACGCCGAAGGTAGGGTATATTACCCAAACGCATAACTAATAAGCTGGCAGCGTGATGGTTAGTTAGATCCTCTCATGCGCTGTGGTCAGCACATATCGGGGTGGCCCCAGGTCAGAGGTTGGACAACAGAGAGGTGAGGAAGAATAGTGTAAAAGTGGGGCAGTGAAAAAGAGTCAGGAAGAAAAGGGGGGTGAGAAAAAAGGGGGGGGGGGGGGAAACAGTGGGAAGAAGGGCAGTGAGCGGGACACGGGTCGTAGGAACAGAGATCCCTCGAGAGTAGAGGTAGGGAGAAAAAAGGAACAGTAAGACCACTCCAAGGATGAAAAAAAAACCCTGGGGTGTACACCCACCCATGCAAGACTGTATGACCGTTATGGTAGAAAAACAAACAATTGCAAAGATTGAAAAATGAAAGATCAATTAATTCTGTGAAGATACATCATTTACATAAAAAGTACAAAAACCAGTTGTCAGAACGGTCATACATACACAGGGGAGAAATGAGGATAATGGCGGTCAGCGAGGGTACAAGGAGAGAAAGAGCCATCAGGGGTCGAGATAGCAAGCCAAAATCGACGTGATCGTTTAGGCCTAAGGGGCCCATAGCGTCAGTCTTAAAAATCCACTTTGATTCAAGTTGAAGGAGCAATTTCTTCCTATTGCCCCCTCTGCGTGGAAGTTTGCAATAATCCATGCAGGCAAATGATAAAAGGTTAGGGTCAGAGCCGTGGGCAGTAGTCCTGTGCTCCACTACTCTGGGACAGCGCATTCCCTTTGGTAATAATCGGACATGTTCCAAAATCCTGTCTTTGACCATTCTGGTCGTCTTGCCAACGTAAAAACGTTGGCAAGGACACCATAAGGTATTAAGGTATAGACGACATAGCTAGTCCTACAGGTAGCAAAAAAAAAAAAGCAATTAAGACAACCAGAATGGTCAAAGACAGGATTTTGGAACATGTCTGATTATTACCAAAGGGAATGCGCTGTCCCAGAGTAGTGGAGCACAGGACTACTGCCCACGGCTCTGACCCTAACCTTTTATCATTTGCCTGTGTGGATTATTGCAAACTTCCACGCAGATGGGGCAATAGGAAGAAATTGCTCCTTCAACTTGAATCAAAGTGGATTTTTAAGACTGACGCTATAGGCCCCTTAGGCCTAAACGATCACGTCAATTTGGCTTGCTATCTCGATCCCTGATGGCTCTTTCTCTCCTCTTGTACCCTCGCTGACCGCCATTATCCTCATTTCTCCCCTGTGTATGTATGACCGTTCTGACAACTAGTTTTTGTACTTTTTACGTAAATTCTGTATCTTCATAGAATTAATGGATCTTCCATTTTTCAATCTTTGCAATGGTTTATTTTTCTACCATAACGGTCATACAGTCTTGCATGGGTGGGTGTACTTTTACACTCTTCTTACTCACCTCTCTTGTCCCACCTCGATATGTGCTGACCACAGCGCATGAGAGGATCTAATTAACCATCACGTTGCCAGCTTATTAGTTATGCGTTTGGGTAATATACCCTACCTTCGGCGTGATATGGAGTAGCTAATTTAGTTTATTTTGTTTTCATGCCTTTCATGGCTGTCTGTGTGTGTCTCGAGCTGCGGGTCCTGTTTCTATCCTGCGACTTGAGTCATAGCACAGGGCGACATGGCATGGTCTAATTTTATTATGGAGGTTGCCAGGCAACCGTAATGCGTTCATTCGCACCGGCCCCGTACCCGCTGATTGGCTGACGGCTTTGGCCGCCGCCTCTCACACGGCTTAAGGCGGGTGTTGTACATGTTTTCTCAACCCCCCCCCCCCCCCCTAAAAAAAAAAAAAAAAAAAAAAAAAAAAAAAAAAAAAAAAAGAAATTGTGAGAGACTATTGTATCAGACTCGGGCCAGTATCACATTAGCCACCTGTGTTGGCATTGCAGTGCGATTGGATGAGTAGCTCACCACTAAAAAGAAGCCTCGTATACACTCCCATTGATACACTGTAATACAATTTTTGGCAGCAAACCAAACTATAAGTGAGGATTTTAGTGCTCACTGCCTGTGGCCAAAATAAGAATTGTAAGGAAGCTAAAATACACACACACACACACACACACCTGCCGACGTTGACCCATAATGCGCTGATGCATTCACGTCAGGTGCAAAGCTTCCAGCATATTGCATCAAGTATGAAATGTCCCATAGACTTTCATTGCTTTAGTGTTACCCTGCGGTAAAAAATGGGCAACGGATCTCAATAGCTGGCAGCCGAATTACATCTTGCCCCCTGAGTCCATGGCGGCCTGGAGGGGGAATAGTAATTAACACTGCTGGAACTTTTGCAGGAGCAAGGCAAGCAGTTTTTCAGTTGCACTCTGCCCCCAAGTGTCCCCGTGCCAGTTTTGTATGAATACCCATTGTACTATTACTACTACTGTTAGAGAACACAATGTTTTGGTGCGATGCGACAAAACGCAGTTTTAAGTAAGAAGAGACCCTAAGATTTTCTGAATTAGTAAATCATATTTCTGAAGTGGTAGAAAATACATCTGTAATGCAGTGCTCACGCTTATGCCCAGAAAAATCTGCCCTAGGCTGGCTCTAGATCACACTTAACTTTGTAATTCAACCCAGATTCAAAAGTGTTGAGCTCAGTCTGTGCAGATTTATGTTAACTTCTTATCTTATAAAACCCAATAAAAACGATTGAAACAAAAGTGCTGAGCTCACAATTACATATTGTCTGACAACTGGCAAACATGCACTGTATACGGTTTCCACTGTTATTACCTTACCACAGCTCATTTCTGCTGCATCTTTTTTGTTTGAATGGGAACTACCATCTTGCTGGTGATGTTAGCACTATGCTCAGAACTTGGAGAATTCACAAAACTGTTCAACCAGCACAGTTACTTTTGGCCAGTTTTCTGAAACAATTATCAGTCACAATAGTAACTTCCTATAACATCATCATTTGTAGAGGCAACGGTCAACCATGAGAAGATTTCATGTAAATAGGAAAGAGATAAATCCTACCTTGCTACCCACTTCTGCAAAACACCTCGACTAATCTGCTCTTCTACATAATTATCTTACTTGGAAAATGGCATAATGCACATTCTAATTCTTTCCATAAAATAATAATTTAATATGCCCTTATCCCAACTTTAGACAACTGTCCTACCTAACCCTACACTAATTTTCTATGTATGAGGCCTAACTTCAGTGTTTTAAGTAGGTGGACTATTTGTAAAAGACTGGCCATGGAGCGACTTCTGGTGGGCAGGTTAAAAGGAACCTGTGGTGAGAGGGATATGGAGGCTGCCATATTTATTTCCTTTTAAAGGGAACCTTAAGGCCAGAAACCCACTGGGAGCGCTTTGTAAGCGTGAGTGATTTGAAAAAGCTCTTGGTAATGCAATGCTATGGGGGATTTTTATAAAATCACATCACTCAAGTGGGATCACACCCATAGCATTACATTAGCTAGAGCTTTTCAAATCACAAAGCGCTCAGAAAAGCTCTCCTAGTGGGTTTCTAGCCTAACTGAGAGGAATATGGATGTTTCCTTTTAAACAATACTAGTTGCCTGGTAGTCCTGCTGATCTCTGGCTGCAGTAGTGGCAGAATCACACACCTGAAACAAGCATGTAGCTAATCCAGTCTGACTTCAGTCAGAGCACCTGATCTGCATGCTTGTTCAGGGGTTGTGTGTAAAAGTATTAGAGACACAAGATTCAGCAGGAGAGTCGGGCAACTGGTATTATTTTAAAAGGAAAAATCCATATCCTCAGTTCCGGTTCCCTTTAACCTCCCTGGCGTTCAATTTCCTCAGGATTTCTGTGCAAAAAGTAATCCAATTAATTTTCATAACTTTTTTCCTGTAACTTGCCAAAATGTGTCAAGCAAGGGTCTAGTATACAGTGCAAGAGAGTATTGACATGTATGCATGTCAATACTGTTCACAGCATGTTTTGTATTGACATGTATAACTGTCAATACCACTAAGGAGTTAAACAATATCACATAGCCCCCAACCGTCCCGTTTTCGGCGGGACAGTCCCGATTTGGGGGGGGGGGGGCTGTCCCGCTATCCCGTTATGACCCCCCAGTGTCCCGGGCGGCTGTGGGGTCAGATGTGCAAAAGAAATGATTGAGGCCCCAGCCGGCGGATGCGGTGTGTGGGATGCGGGTCTGGGATAGTATTGTCCCCCCCTCCCTCCGAATGTGCCCCCCAGTGTCCCCCTGTATGCAGAGATAAGAGCGCAGCGGAGCAGGCAGTCTTACCATTCCTTCTCGCGTACGGGTATCTCTTGCTTCCATCTACTTCCTGTGACGCCACAGGAAGCAGGAAGCGGAGAACACTAGATGCCCGTGCACGAGAAGGAATGGTATATATATAATGATTGACTAGGGGTGTGTCAGGGGTGTGTGGTTGGGGTGTGTGTCGGGGGCATGGCTTAAGTGTCCCGCTGTCTCATCTCAAAAAGTTGGGAGGTATGAATATCAGCTGCTTGGTAGTCCTGTCTTTCTAGTCAATACTATCTGATTCACACCCCAAAATGAGCATGCAGCTTGTTTTGTCAGATTTTTGACAGGTATGTCTGCATGCTTGTTTAGGACCTATGGCTAGAAGTATTAGAGGCAGTGGATCAGCAAGACAGCCATGCAATGTGCATTGTTGAAAAGGAAATACATATGTCAGCCTACATAGGTCTCCCACCTCAGTTTCCCTTTAAAGGATACCAGAGCTGAACTAACAAGGAGAAATGGGGAGGGGAGGAGGGACATGCATGTATGGGGAGCTGTCCTGTTGCCCACCGCTCCCCCCCTCCCCCACCACCTAAATGCCCTTGGAAGCGCTGACCCTGGTGTGCATGTCCCACATTGCACGCCCGCAGCCAGGAGCACTCTGCGAATAACAGTTATGACGTCATGTGCAGCACGCTCCCGACTGCGCAATGTAGGATGCGTGCAATCGTGCCACAGCCTGTGCAATAATGCCCAACCCGGCTGACCTGGGAGAGGCTGCAGGCAGCATTTAGGTAGGGAAAAAAACAGAAACAGAGGAGACCGGGTGAGTGGTCAAGGAACGTCAACGACAACCAGCATTGTTCAGGGGACCCTCAGGTAACACTGCAGGGTTGAGGCTGTACAGACTGTTCTGTTGCATTGCGAGGGTGGAGTAGGGCCGGGCCAAAACAGAGGTGAGAAAGGCTCCAGCCTCAGGGTGCAGTGTAGGAGGGGGCACACATATCACTCCGCTATCATACCCCTATTATGTTTGAAGCAGAGAGAAATAAGAAAAGGGGATACATGGCAGTGACTGCAAGCCAAATAACTAGTGATTGGGGGTCCTGGGACGCCTCTTAGCCTAATAGCAATCAGTGTATGACAGCTGGGGCGGGAGGGATGAAGGGGCGCACTTTGGTGTCTCAGCCTTGGGTGCTGGAAGACCTTGTCCCAGCTCTGGGGTGGAGGGCAGATGAAGCAGTGTCAGTGATGTCATGGCGCAGGCAGAGTGAGAAGAACAATACTCTCGGAATAATCTATCCGCTGATTGCTGCCCAATGTGCCTCGGCAAAGGTGGTCATTTATTGGCACCTCCGCCAAGTTCCATTTAGCGCGTATAGGAGGCCAGATCATTCTTTAGCTCCCTTAGTGCTAAGCTATGTTCCAGTTCAAATGCCTCCAGTTCTGGTAATTGCAGAGAAAATGAAAGTGTAAAGTAGCATTTCACATCACATCTCTATTGCAAACGTGAGGAAGGAGGTCATGTCCTTGAACTTTCCCCCCCAAATGGTTGGTGAAATAGAACATAACTTCACTGTACTGTACGTGTCAAAATCTAGGAAATGAATCCTTGCTGTACATTAACAAATGACATTGTGAGAGAATGCATGTGTCTTACATATTGTATATACTGCAGGGCAATGTTCACCCAGGTCATGCTTGCTGGATACTGGACAACAGTACACAGCGCTGCTACATATGCACCTGCACCATTGGACCGATATTGCGTTCTGCAGATATAAAGTACATTCAAACCTGTCACAGCAGCGCCATCTACAGTCAGCTTTAGGTCGCGTCAAAACCGAAAGTGGCTTCTACATGAAAGAGCAGCTCCGGGTTACGCTACGTTTCCGAACACCTCTTCCTCCTGTGTGCTGACGCTGCAGAGAACACTGGCCGCCCCCTCCTCTCCTCTTCATCCCATGTGATGAGAGCACTGACCACCCACCTTCACTTCCTCTCCTGTGATGAGGATGCTGGCCGCCTCTTCCACTTCCTCCCACGTGATGAGGAACTTCACCGTCGTCAGAAATCAGGAAATGCTGGAGTATCGAATTTATGCCACTGAGTACAGCAAATTGTTCCAATGTGCTTGGTTGATTGGCTTCTATTATAGAAATTAATTGTAACTATGGATAGAGTTGAAAGGGGTTAAACGTTAAGCTATTTTACCACTGCACATGTCTTCACTTCTTGCTTCTAGGATCATCAATGATCACAGTGCTTTGTATACCATTAATGTCACAATTAAAACAGTAGTCTCAACACCAAATAAAGGAGAGCAATTATTATTTTTATTGATTTGTAACAGTGGCGGCTCCAGGAAATTTTTTTAGGGGGTGCTATGCAGGTGCTGGACCAATTTCCGGGGGAGCTGACGGCAAAAATGGGTGCGGTTACAACCTGCGGCGCGCGAAGCGCGCCGCGGCGAAAAAATGGGCGTGGTCATGACCGGATGAGGGCGGGGCTAACTGTAATTTAAAGTGAACCCAGGGTGAGAGTGATATGGTGGCTGCCATATTTATTTCCTTTTAAACAATACTAGTTGCCTGGCAGCCCTGCTGATCTATTTGGCTGTAGTAGTGAACTGAATTACACCTGAAACAAGCCATGCAGCTAATCTTGTCAGTTCTGACAATATTGTCAGAAACCCCTGACCTGCTGCATGCTTGTTCAGGGTCTATGGTTGAAAGAATAAGAGGCAGAGGACCAGCACGGCAGCCAGGCAACTGGTATTGCTTAAAGGGAGATAAATATGGCAGCCTCAATATTATTCTCACCTCGGGTTCCCTTTAAGGGCCCGTTCAGATCACAAATGCGGATGGCCATGCGTGCAGAACGCAATGCGTACGAACGCATGGCCATCCGCGATTGTGTGCGTTGCGTGGCTGATCCCATCACTGAAAAGTGAATGGGACAGCCACGCGTTTTAGCAAAATCTGCGTGCAGCATGCGTTCCCGGACCGCACAGGTCCGGAACGCATTCAGTGTGAACATCATACATTGCACTCTATGCAATGTCTGATGTCGTGAGTATCGGCCACCTGCACGCGTTTCCAAAACGCGGCTGGAAACGCGTGCAGTGTGAACGGGCCCTTAAAGTGCAACGCAAAGACAGAGGGCCCAAGTTTTGGTGACCCTTTTCCCAGAAAATTCACATAATTGTGCAGGTTTTCTCAAGAAAATACACGTAATATGAGCAGATTTTAACAAAAAACACGTCCAATGACCCCAATATGCACAATCGGTGGCAGATATGGCCCCAATATGCACAATCGGTGGCAGATATGGCCCCAATATGCACAATCGGTGGCAGATATGGCCCCAATATGCACAATCGGTGGCAGATATGGCCCCAATATGCACAATCGGTGGCAGATATGGCCCCAATATGCACAATCGGTGGCAGATATGGCCCCAATATGCACAATCGGTGGCAGATATGGCCCCAATATGCACAATCGGTGGCAGATATGGCCCCAATATGCACAATCGGTGGCAGATATGGCCCCAATATGCACAATCGGTGGCAGATATGGCCCCAATATGCACAATCGGTGGCAGATATGGCCCCAATATGCACAATCGGTGGCAGATATGGCCCCAATATGCACAATCGGTGGCAGATATGGCCCCAATATGCACAATCGGTGGCAGATATGGCCCCAATATGCACAATCGGTGGCAGATATGGCCCCAATATGCACAATCGTTATCAGATATGGCCCCAATATGCACAATCGTTATCAGATATGGCCCCAATATGCACAATCGTTATCAGATATGGCCCCAATATGCACAATAGGTAGCAGATATGACCCCAATATGCACAATCGGTAGCAGATATGACCCCAATATGCACAATCGGTAGCAGATATGACCCCAATATGCACAATCGGTAGCAGATATGACCCCAATATGCACAATCGGTAGCAGATATGACCCCAATATGCACAATCGGTAGCAGATATGACTCCAATATGCACAATCCGTAGCAGATATGACCCCAATATGCACAATCGGTAGCAGAAATGACCCCAATATGCACAATCGGTAGCAGAAATGACCCCAATATGCACAATCGGTAGCAGAAATGACCCCAATATGCACAATCGGTAGCAGAAATGACCCCAATATGCACAATCGGTAGCAGAAATTACCCCAATATGCACAATCGGTAGCAGAAATTACCCCAATATGCACAATCGGTAGCAGAAATTACCCCAATATGCACAATCGGTAGCAGAAATGACCCCAATATGCACAATCCGTAGCAGAAATGACCCCAATATGCACAATCCGTAGCAGAAATGACCCCAATATGCACAATCCGTAGCAGATATGACCCCAATATGCACAATCCGTAGCAGATATGACCCCAATATGCACAATCCGTAGCAGATATGACCCCAATATGCACAATCCGTAGCAGAAATGACCCCAATATGCACAATCCGTAGCAGAAATGACCCCAATATGCACAATCGGTGGCAGATATGGTCCCAATATGCACAATCCGTAGCAGATATGACCCCAATATGCACAATCCGTAGCAGATATGACCCCAATATGCACAATCCGTAGCAGATATGACCCCAATATGCACAATCCGTAGCAGATATGACCCCAATATGCACAATCAGCATCACCTGAAAAAGAAAAGAAAAACCCATTTACTCACCTACAGCCAGAAGACCTTCTTTCCCGACCTCCTGTCCCGAGTCCCGACCTCATTGTGGCGCGCAGCGCCCGCGCGCCCACGATCCTCTTCCTTCCCGACGTCACGACGAGACTTCCTGCCTGCATGCAGAGAGCAGGGCTACGGGAAAATGGCCGCCCGAAGTCTGCAGAACAGGGCTCCGGGCGGCCATCTTACCGTAGCCCTGCCTGCTGCTCCGTGCTGCCGCTGTGTGAACTGACTTGGCGTCTTTTAGACGCCTGAAGTCAGTTCACTCCAGGGGGTGCTTTGGGGGTGCTTGGACAATTCTAGGGGGTGCTCGAGCACCCCCAAGCACCCCCCTGGCGCCGCCCCTGATTTGTAAAGTGCCAACATATTCTGTGGTGCTGTACAAAGTAGGAAACACAAACATGGGGAACATATTAATACAGACAAGGGCATACATCAAATATGGACACTGGTACAAAATACAGAATTGGCAATTACAGTGACAGATGTAGCATGATGAATAAAATGTATAACTGACTGCAAGCTACAAAATTAATTACAAATTCAGACACAAAAGGGTTAGAGGCAGAGGCGTCCGAGCCATTAGGCAGCTATAAATTTTCGCCTAAGGCGACAGGAAGAGGCAAGGGCGCTTCTGCACTTAGTGAGAGAAGAAATGCCTCTCAGCTGACTCAGGTGTCAGTTTACACAGCAGCAGCGGGGCTGACTGGACTTCAGCTCAATGATTTAAAGAACCACAGTAATGAATGAGTCAGTGAGAGAAGGCACTCATCCTAGTCAGGGTCCCGAGGAGTACAGCATCATCAGCTCCTGCATCCGACTCCTGAGAATTCAGTCCCTCTCTCTCTGCTACTGGTAACTGCGTGGATGTAGAGACTGTGTAGCAGCCAGGCATTGACTTCCCCCCAGGCCGCCTTTCATTCAATGATTTAGGGTTGGTCCTGTGTCTGCTGTATTCAGGTTTGTTGATGTAAGGCAATGTAAAACACTAGGCTAGCTGATAAAAGTGCAATTAGAGGGCAGGCAAGATGGTAAATATACACAGCATGATGTAGAACTCGTCTGGAGGGTCAGTGGGAAAAAATCTGTCTGGTCTCTCCCCATTGTTATAATGACTGCCTGTGCAGATAAGGTCTTAAACAGGTTGAAAAGTTTTGACAGTCCCTAGACTCCAGGAGGGCTGCTTGCTGACTTGTGTAAGAGACTGGCAGGGACAGCAGTCCTATTACCAGCAACTAGTCTCTGTGTAATGGCCCATACTCACGAGGGACTTTTGTCGCCTCAACACGCGGCGCACGCGTGTTGTGGCGACAGGTCGCCCGTGAGTATGGGCCGTTGCACGCGCGCGCACCCCGAACTGTCGCCCGTCGCTCATGTCGCCATGCGATTGAAAGTTTCAATCGCATGGCGACAGTCGCCGCCGCACCTCCGCCGCAACTGTCGCTAGTCCGCGTGAGTACGCGGACTAGCGACAGCAACCTCCATTAAAGTATATGGAGCTTCCGGCGGAGGGAGGAGGAACGTCGGCGACAGCTTCCGCGTCGCCGCTGGTCCCTCTTCCGCGTGTGTACGCGGAGGGACCTGGCGAGGAGCTGTCGCCGGCCTGTCGCCCACACGCTCACGTGTGCTGGCGACAGGCAACATTTGCAGCCCGTGAGTACGGGCCATAATGTGGGACTGCAATACAGATAAACTGCTCCATCTCAGGCTATTCTCAGTCTCACTCCACTCCTCCTATCTCTGTATGTGTATAGTGTATGTCTACTGTGTGCTGTGTATAGTGTGCTGTGTGTGTGTGTGTGTCTGTGTGTGTGTATAGTGTGTGTGCTGTGCGTGTCTAAAGTGTGTGTTTGTGTACTGTGTATAGTGTGTATGTTGTGTGCAGTGTGTGTACTGTGTGTGTGTGTGTATAGTGTGTGTGTGTGTGTGTGTACTGTGTGTGTACTGTGTGTGGTGTGTGTGAGTGCATGCCGCAATAAGTATATTTTATGGTGAAACGCTCTGCTGCATAACAACTATTTTCTGGTGAACCCATGCCGCAATAAGTACATGCTCTGGTGAAATGCTGCTGCATTATGATTTTCGGGGGTCTTGGGGGTGGGGTTCACCACAGGAGTGGTGCGGGGTATGGGACTGGGGGCAATCACGGGGGGGGGGTGCCACAGGATTTCTCGCCTGGAGTGACAAAATGGCTAGAGACGCCCCTGGTTAGAGGAATAAAAAGTAATTGGCAATTGCTAAAATCTTTCTCATACTGCAAAAAAAGTTGTATTTCAGATTTGTTGCTACTCTTAAGGTAGCCATACTCTGGTCGATTTGCCATCAGATTCGACCAACAGATAGATCCCTATCTGATCAGAGAGGGATCGTATGGCTGCCTTTACTGCAAACAGATTGTGAATCGATTTCAGCCTGAAACCGTTCACAATCTGTGGTGGTGGTGGTGCTGCCGCCGCTCCCCCGGGCCCCCCGCATACATTACCTGCTCTGCCGGCGCGACTCCCCAGGTCTCCGCTGTCTTCTCCGCTCTGGTCTGGTCCCCGGGTCCGGCGTGCTTCACTTCTTTACTGTCTGGGGGAAGTTTAAACAGTAGAGCGCCCTCTACTGTTTAAACTTCCTGCCGGAACAGGAAGAAGCGAAGCCTGCTGGATCCGGAGCCCAGTGCGGAGACGGAGCAGCAGTGACCGGGGGGATACGCGCCGGCCGGATCAGGTAATGTATCAAGCTGTATTGCGTCAGTCGTCGGGAACTCGAACGCCGCTAGCGACGCGCTCCCTACCCGCGGGCGATTGACGGTAATTTCCCGCACGGAGCGATCGATGGGACCGATCTATTTCGGGATGAAATAGATCGAAATTTAGCGGTAACGTTAACGATTTGACAGCAGATTCGATCCCAGCGATCGAATCTGCTGTCGATCGGCAGGGAATCGGCCTAGTGTATGGCCAGCTTAAAGGTGCCCATACATCAGTAGATTATGGGCAGATTCGACAAAGAGACAAATTTAAAGAGAACCTGTACTGAGTAAAAATATTTAAAATAAACACATGAGGTAACTTCAAATGAACATTACATAGTTACCTTGCCATCAGTTCCTCTCAGAAGCTCACCATTTTCTTCTGACAATAATCCCTTCCAGTTCTGACAACATTTTGTCAGAACTGAAATATATCAGTTGCTGTCAGTTATATATCAGTTGCTGTCAGTTACAGCTGAGAGGAGAACTGATGTGTCCATGTTTCCCTATGGCTCAAGTGAGCGATGTTACAGTTTAACAGTGTGCTGACCAGGAAGCTGTTATGGGGTAATGGCTATTTTCAAAACGGAGGACGGAGAATTCTATTGATCACAGTGGATAAACAGGACGCAGGAGAGGAAAAATAGATTGAGGAGTAGACTACACGGGAGGCAAGTATGACTTGTGTATGTTTATTTTGACTTTTAATTTTCAGTATAGGTTTTCTTTAAGTATGCTTCACCATAACTATTAATGTGCTCGTTTTTTTGGGTAACTCACTGCATGCTGCACTCCATTGTACCGCAATACACCAGCTGCATTGTGAATGTCCGTTAGGTGGTGCATTGCAGTGCAGCAAGCTGTGTTACAGAGCACCAAAGAAGATGTTTAATTTTGAATAACACTGTAACGTTTTACATGGTGCTGGTCCCTTTTACTGGGAAATTGAATGTAGATGGCAGCTCTCCCATTTACTGTCTCTCCACTGCTCATTGGTTAGAAAGGGCTATAAAGGCTGGCATTTAGGGCCCGTTCTCACTAGGGCGATTAGCGGGTGATTGCTGCTAATTGCCGAAGTGCTATCGCTTTTTAAAGTGCTAGCGCAATAGAAACCTAATGGAAGTGATTTCACTGCCGCGATTACCGCCGCTCGCGGGTCTTTCACGATTAACGGCAATCGCAAAACGTGTTACCTGCAGCATTTTGCCGCAGTTCTTGAGCAATCTCAGTACAGTGTTTAAACAAGCGCTGATCGTGATCGTCGGGTATCATGGGAGTGTACAGTGATTTTACCGCACTAATTACGGTAAAATCACCCGTGCAAAACAGTAGCGCTAAAGTACTACCGTTTTGCTTCTTTGTAGTGAGAACGGGCCTACACAGTTGATTTTTTTTAAATTCTAACTAATAACTAATATACTCAATGAGTTGTGATAAGTCAGTAATTGCAGAATCAGGGCACTTGAGATCATGTACTCCTGCCAAAACGTTAAAAAAAAAAAAAAAAAAAAAAAAATTTGGACTAGTGTTTACTAGTTTAGCACTGCCTTAACTTGCTCAGTGCAGTGCTTCCAAAGGTAAGGGCGAGGCCTGATCTTGACCACACCAGTCACTGCTGCCTCTGCAGCCAGGGGTGCAGTACCTTTCAGTTTATTGTGCCTTTTGCTGCCATAGACTAGCATTACAAACTTCTTCTTTTAAGTATCTTCAGTCAAAGTGAGTAAACAGTATTGCTTTACACAGGGCCACGCTGAAATCCAATAAATTATTATTGTTTGAAATGTTTTAACCATGGCTGGATTTACCATAAGGCACTGTAGGCACATGCCTACAGGCACATAATGATGGAAAGGCGGCTCACTTCCCTCCCCAAGTGCCTCCCTCCTTTCCTATGCAGAGTCGTGAGCGGAGTATAAAAGAGAGGTTACTCACTCGAGTTAGACCACTGACTGGACCTCCCTTCAGTTGGGGGCACCTCTATCTACCTAATACTTGGGGGCACCTTTAGCTCAATACTAAAGATAGCGCTGGGTACCTAATACTAAGGGGCACATTTAGCTACCTATGACGGGCAAGGGTAACTAAGGGAGAAGTGACAGCTGGACCAGCCAGCACACTTGCGGTGCGGTTCAGCGGGGGTTTGTTGGTTCATGGATGGCGCAGTCTAGGGTGCCAAGACATCTGTGCCTATAGGCTCCTGTGATGTAAATCCGGCATGGTTTTAACTATATTTTGATTTGCAAATGACTGTATGATTACTCCCTTTCCTCCTGACTGAACCAGTTCTTGTTTCTGTAGACTCTTTTGGAGCAGCATAGGTCCAGTGCACCTGTAGATTAACAGTTGAGAGTTTTCTCTTGCTTAAAGGACACCCGAAGCGAAAATAAACTAATGAAATAAACAATTGTATCTATCTTACTTCTCCTAAAAATGACTTTTTAAGATATTCCACAGTTTTATTTTATGTTTAAATCTACTTTTTAAGTTTTAACAATTTTATTGTTTTTGCTCAACATAGATATTACAGTAGCTAAGACTACTCCTGGTCTTTCTTGTAGTTGAAAAGATGAGTGAACTGTGACACCACACTTAAAAACAAAACAAAAAAACAGCAAATAGAGAAGCTTCCCCATATTGGAGCATTGGATTTGGTAAAGTCTTAAGCCAATGTGTTGTAAGACACAAGTAAGCTTTAGGTTAGCAGGAATGGTTGCATGGCCACCTAGCTTTTCATCCTTCCCAGGCCAGCTAGGCTGGCTTCAGCCTGTAGCGTTGGTGGTATAGTGGTGAGCATAGCTGCCCTCCAAGCAGTTGACCTGGGTTCGATTCCTGGCCAATGTATGTGAGCGTGCTTTTGACAGCCTACACATCCCTGGAAGACAAGATCCTCCTCCAGAGGAAGAGGAGGTGGAGGAAGGAGAAAGAATTACACTTCCTGATAGATGTATACACATGCAAGATGTTGTAAAGCAGTGTAGGCCTGCAATTCAACATTCAATGTGATTTCTGCCCTTAAAACGCTGCTTTGCGTCAAATCCAGATTTTTCCTCTGGACTTTTGGCATCTATCCCACTCATCCATGCCCCTCTCCAGGTGTTAAACCCCTTGAAACATCTTTTCCATCACTTTTGTGGGCAGCATAAATGTTTCTAGTTTTCAAAGTTCGCATCCCCATTGAACTCTATTGCGGTTCGCGAAAGTTTGCGTGAACCGAACCTTTTGCGGAAGTTCGCAAACTCTGTTCGCGAACCTAAAATCGGAGGATCGGGCCATCTCTAGTGCACACCTGTAAAAGGATGCAGAAACCTGTCTTGTTATAGGTGTGCACCACTTTTCATGCTCTGTACTGTATTTACTCTGCACTGGCATCTTTCTCTGTTCATTGTGCTTTTCCAATTACTCTAAACTTTTTGCATTTGCCATTACATTTACACTTTTTTTTTTGTGAGGAGGATCAAGCAATGTTTTTATTATATTTTACTGTTATTCATGATTGTATTTTCACCCTGACCCAGATTGTTGGTTTTTTAATCGTTTTTGATCTAGCGTATCAATAAAGCTCATTTTGTCATTACATTCATCTGTTTGGTGCAGTCTTATGAGATCTACCCTTTTGCTATGTTTTTGAGATGCGTGTGTGTGTGTAGGGTTGTCGAGCCACAGACGGAGCAATATTTGGGTGCCTTGAGTCGGTGGTTTTATAAACTGAGGAGTTGGATGATTTTTGTTGAACCCACTCCATAGCCCTGCAAGGGCTGTGGAGTCGAAGAATTGGAGTAATTTTGGGTACCTGGAGTTGGAGTCTGTGGTTTTATAAACTGAGGAGTCGGAGTTGGAGAGAGAGAGAGAGTGTCCTGGGACCTTTAGTAGTGCTTTTCTAAGTTCTTGTGATTTAAAAAGCTCTTGCTAATGTAATGCTATGGCTCTGTGATCCCACGTGAGTGATTTGAGTTTTAAAAAATTGCCCATAGAAAATCACTTGCGTTTATAAAAGCGCTACTAGTGGGTTCCAGGCCTGAAGGGGATCAGGAGAGGGACAAAACAATTGGGAAGCTCTGTATACAGTTTCAGTATCCTTACACAATGGCAGACGTAGTATTTTCATACATCTTATATATTTCATAGCTCATTGCTAGATTAGTTATGCACTTGTCATTGTCAGTCTGCACATCAGGGTTGCTCAAATGGCTCCAGTTATGGGAGTGCGACTGCACACAGTTTTGTTCATTTGAAAAAAATTATGTTCATGCACCTATCAGGGTTTATTGACGTGGAATCCTGCAACTGATGTAATTCTTTGGTTCTCAGCTTCCCCCGGCTGACATAGATTGGCACTTCACTGTGTTAATACAAATTGGATGTCAGAGGAAGTGTCGCCAGTTTCACGCAGACGTGTTTCTGTGATCAAAAGATGGAAACATGGAGAAGCAGCAGAAGGAAAGGGGACTGCAGCAGCAAAGCCAATATTTTGAAACCAGAAAAATTAATGCCAAAGCCTCCTAATGCGGAGCATATAAAGCATGTGCAGGTGACCACAGTGTTGGAGTTGACCTTGCCTAGCAGAAGAATAGAAGAGGTTGCAGGAATCTATAATCATTTCCTAGTAGTAGGACAGCCACCTAGCAGCAGCTGGGGACCTAGACGGCATTCTCCTGAAAGTGCTGCTAGAAGAGCGAGCTCCTGTGATGACAGCTGATTTATCTGTGGAGCAGGTGGCTTTTCCTATACCCTAGTTAAAGAATTGTTTAACCACTTAAAGTGAACCAGAGATGAATATATATATACAGGTCCTTCTCAAAAAATTAGCATATTGTGATAAAGTTCATTATTTTCTGTAATGTACTGATAAACATTAGGCTTTCATATATTTTAGATTCATTACACACAACTGAAGTAGTTCAAGCCTTTTATTGTTTTAATATTGATGATTTTGGCATACAGCTCATGAAAACCAAAAATTCCTATCTAAAAAAATTAGCATATTTCATCCGACCAATAAAAGAAAAGTGTTTTTAAAACAAAAAAAGTCAACCTTCAAATAATTATGTTCAGTTAAGCACTCAATACTTGGTCGGGAATCCTTTTGCAGAAATGACGGCAGAAATGACTGCTTCAATGCGGCGTGGCATGGAGGCAATCAGCCTGTGGCACTGCTCAGGTGTTATGGAGGCCCAGGATGCTTCGATAGCGGCCTTAAGCTCATTCAGAGTGTTGGGTCTTGCGTCTCTCAACTTTCTCTTCACAATATCCCACAGATTCTCTATGGGGTTCAGGTCAGGAGAGTTGGCAGGCCAATTGAGCACAGTAATACCATGGTCAGTAAACCATTTACCAGTGGTTTTGTCACTGTGAGCAGGTGCCAGGTCATGCTGAAAAATGAAATCTTCATCTCCATAAAGCTTTTCAGCAGATGGAAGCATGAAGTGCTCCAAAATCTCCTGATAGCTAGCTGCATTGACCCTGCCCTTGATAAAACACAGTGCACCAACACCAGCAGCTGACAAGGCATCCCAGACCATTACTAACTGTGGGTACTTGACACTGGACTTCAGGCATTTTGGCATTTCCCTCTTCCCAGTCTTCCTTCAGACTCTGGCACCTTGATTTCCGAATGACATGCAAAAGTTGCTTTCATCCGAAAAAAGTACTTTGGACCACTGAGCAACAGTCCAGTGCTGCTTCTCTGTAGCCCAGGTCAGGCGCTTCTGCCGCTGTTTCTGGTTCAAAAGTGGATTGACCTGGGGAATGCGGCACCTGTAGCCCATTTCCTGCATACTGTACACGGTGGCTCTGAATGTTTCTACTCCAGACTCAGTCCACTGCTTCCACAGGTCCCCCAAGGTCTGGAATCGGTCCGTCTCCACAATCTTTCTCAGGGTCCGGTCACCTCTTCTCGTTGTGCAGCGTTTTCTGCCACACTTTTTCCTTCCCACAGACTTCCCACTGATACAGCACTCTGGGAACAGCCTATTCGTTCAGAAATTTCTTTCTGTGTCTTACCCTCTTGCTTGAGGGTGTCAATGATGGCCTTCTGGACAGCAGTCAGGTTGGCAGTCTTACCCATTATTGCGGTTTTGAGTAATGAACCAGGCTGGGAGTTTTTAAAAGCCTCAGGAATAATTTGCAGGTGTTTAGAGTTAATTAGTTGATTCAGATGATTAGGTTAATAGCTCGTTTAGAGAACCTTTTCATGATATGCTAATTTTTTGAGATAGGAATTTTTGGTTTTCATGAGCTATATGCCAAAATCATCAATATTAAAACAATAAAAGGCTTGAACTACTTCAGTTTGTGTGTAATGAATCTAAAATATATGAAATTCTAATGTTTATCAGTACATTACAGAAAATAATGAACTTCATCACAATATGCAAATTTTTTGAGGAGGACCTGTATGTATATATATATATATATATATATATATATATATATATATATATATATATATATATATATATATATATATATATACATATATACATACCTTGGGCTTCCTCCAGCCCCATCCGCCTGGATTGCTCCCACGCCGCCGTCCTCTGCTACCCGCAGCTACGAGGACCGGGTCCCCACACTGCCGTCAGTCGGAGCCAGTCTAGCGTAAGAGAAGTGCGCTGTTGGCGTATCTCTCCAGCAGCTGCTGAAGAGATACGTAGAGGGTGCACTTCTCCTGCATAGGCTGGCTCCGATGACATCAGTGACGGGACCCTGTTCTCCTAGCTGCAGGCAGTGGAGGACAGCGGCGTGCGAGCGATCCAGGCGGATGGGGCTTGAGGAAGCCCCAGGTATGTATAATTTTTTTTTTCTACTGCAGTCATCTCTGGTTCCCTTTAAGGACCGTAGGCTAACACCTCCACAGTGATCAGGCTATTTTTCACAATTTAGGCCACTGCAGCTTTAAGGCCTCACTGCAGGGTCATACAACTCAGCACACAAGTGATTTGCCCCCCCCCCCCCTTTCTGCCTATCAACAGTACTTTCTGTTGGTAGGGTGTGATCGCTTTATTTTTTTACAAAGATATATATAATTTTTTTTAATAAATACTCCTTTTTTTCTTATTTTTATTTCCCTCCCCCCACCAGCCAATCTCAGGGATCAGCTCTCATAGACATCAGCCTATGAGAGCCGATCACTCTCGTGCCTCCCAGGGGGACAGCCATGTCACACAAAGAACAGAAAGTACTGACACCTATCTCACTTTTATGCTCTTTTTGGCATTTGTTTCCACATAGATACACATCAGCTTTTGTTGCAAGTCTTTAGGGCTCATGTTATGAAATACTTATGACATTATGAAAAGCTTTAAATTAAAGCTAACTAACTAATGCTCCAACAAATATTTGCTCTAGATCTTTATCTTTCACCGTGTATTCCTGGCAGCTGTCTTTCGCAATACACGAGTCTGTTTGTGAATACACTATTGGCCAATGATCACTCTTATTCAGTTCTCTGGAATAAAAATGCTTTTTTTTTCAGTTTCAGTACATATAAATGTTCTATTGAGTGCAGTCTAATTCCCTGCTCTTCAGGGAATCCTTGGCTGCAGTAGTGTCTGTATCTCTAGCTTCTCGGGAGATAACTTCTCTGATTACTGTTGCACCAAACACAATATCACATTGGGTGTCCTGTGTCTAGCTATACTAGTATTATTGGTGATTCTGCAGATGACCACATAATCAGGTATAGCATCTGTATTATTGGTGATACTGCAGATCACCAATAATCAGAAAAAACTCTGTGTTGCTGACACCAATCGTTACAGAACAGCAGACCAAAACAATATGGACGCACTACACAGCCGAGTTGACAGATTAGCCACTTCGGTGGATAATCTTATCAGGGTTCTTGATGGCCAACAGACTCAGATCACAGCTTTGTCTGGGTCAATGCAGGTCCTCCAAACGGCTGTGAATGCAGTGCGATCCCCTCCAGTTACAGACCTTCGCATGTGTGTACCTGAAAAGTTTTCTGGACATAGATCTGACTTTCAGAATTTCAGAAATCGAGTGCTATCATATTTTGAGTTGAGGCCTACCCTGTCGGGAACTGAAACTCAGAGAGTTACATTTATAAAGACCCTTTTATCAGGGGACTCACAAACATGGGCATATAGTCTTCATGCAGAGCATGAGGCTTTATCATCAGTTCAGGAATTTTTTAAGACCATGGCCATTATATATGATGATCCGGATATTGCTTCCACCGCTGAACGGAAGCTAAAGACCCTGCGCCAGGGTCGAGATGCGGTAGAGGTTACGCAGCAGAATTCAGGAAGTGGGCTGTATCAGCTAGATGGGGAACATATGCCCTGTTATACTGTTTTTTGTCAGGTTTATCTGACGCAGTTTCTGATTTGATGTTAGGACATCCTGAGCCTAAGTCCATTGACGAGGCAATCTCTTTAGCAGTACGGGTAGATCGCCGCTTACGCTATCAAAAACAGACTCGGGGTAGAAATGCTGTAAGATATGTCTCCTACGCCTCCTCTCCAACCTCGTCACCTCCGTCTGAGCCGATGCAAATCGGACACTCAAGATTGACGCAGGTGGAAAAGAATTGCAGGAAATCAGAAAGACTCTGTTTAAACTATGCGGAAGAGCGTCACATGGTTCAGAATTGTCCTAAAAAGTCGGGAAACGCTGCCGCCTAGGTGTAGTCAGAGGTAATACCCTAGGAGAGCAGTCTTTACCTCTAAACGATAATCGTCTGCTCCTTCCCTGCTCTATCACGTGGGAAGGTCAGACTGTTCCCACAGAAGCCTTTATAGACTCTGGTTCTGCGGCCAACTTCATAGATTATGATTTTGTGAAACGATTGGGAATTCCCTTACTCCCGTTAGACCGACAGATTCTGGTCACTGCAGTTGATGACTCTCCATTGCAGAGTAGACAACCTCTTTCTCAAACCCCCTTGTTGGTGTGTAGTGTAGGGGTGCTACATAAAGAGAGTTTACAATTCCTTGTCCTGAATATGGCAACCTCCACCATTATTCTAGGTATGCCTTGGTTACAACTTCACTCCCCTCAGATTGACTGGGCTTCAGGTCAGCTAAAGAGCTGGTCGGCCCATTGTCATCATCATTGTTTGGAGAAAGTAACCGTTTGTGCTACCAAGATTCAGGTTAAAGGTGTGCCAGTACAGTATGCGGAATTCGCTGATGTGTTCTGTCCCAAATCCGAAGATAAACTCCCACCTCACCGTAGCTTCGATTGTCCCATTGATTTAAGATCTGGTTGTATGCCTCCTAGGGGTCACCTTTATAATCTGTCAGGACCTGAGAAAGTGGCAATGCAGGAGTACATCAAAGAGAATTTGGCCAAAGGCTTCATCCGCCCTTGCCGCTCACCAGCTGGGGCAGGATTCTTTTTTGTACAGAAAAAAGATGGAGGCCTCCGACCCTGCATTGACTACCGAGGTTTAAATAAGATTACCGTGAAAAATCGTTACCCTTTTCCGTTGACGATTTGTTCGCTCAGGTGACCAATGTTAGTATTTTTTCCAAATTGGATTTACGAGGTGTATACAACCTGGTACGGATTAGAGATGGCGACGAATGGAAGATGGCGTTCAACACGCCCGACAGGCACTACGAGTGTCTGGTTATGCCCTTCGAGTTGTGTAAACATGTCAAATTCGTGTTAAAAAAACTAAGACAGAACTCACTCTATGCCAAGCTAGAAAAGTGCCTCTTCGAGGTCATGTCCGTTCCTTTTTTGGGTTATATTATTTCTACCTCTGGTCTCTCCATGGATCTAGAAAAAGTCTCTGCTGTTTTGGAGTGGCCACAACCTGTGGGTTTGAAGGCACTCCAAAGATTTTTGGGCTTTGCCAATTACTACAGGAGATTCATCAAGGGGTACTCCTTGGTAGTGTCACCCCTCACCAGTCTTACCAAGAAAGGGGCTGACACTTACCACTGGTCAGCAGAATCAGAGTCAGAATCAGAATTTATTATCGCCAAGTACAACGGTGGATTGTACCCGTAATTGGTTTTGGCACATACAGGGTCGTTGGTGAAGAGACAAGAAATAGCATACAGTTAAGCATGGCACATACATAGACATGGGACAAGCATACATAGGACAATTAAGCAGAGTGCAGCATCACATGCAGTCAAGCATGGGTCATACGTATAAACAATAAAAGCAAAAATAAAAAGCAGTGCAGAGCATTACAGCATACACGTACAGTTAACGTAATACAAACATAGCAAAGCATACATTGATAGCAGGAACAGAAAAGAGTGGAACTGGAGGAGCAGCCTGAGAGCTGATATGAGCGCTGCCATTTTCGGCACTGGACGCTACACAGCGACACACTCCCAACAAGACAGGTGCTCCGATTTGTCCACGAAAGTAGAGAGAAAGAAACTGAGAAAGCAACTGAGAAAGCTGAGGGGCATCATGATGGAGGCGGACAGCAGAGTTCACTCGGACCAGGTTGCCCGAGGAGCAGCGGTCCCGATTTTGAGTCCGCCCAGCTGGGCAATGAGGGCGCAGATACAGTGGGGGCCCTGTGGGGCCAGGGTGCACCCGGGGGCACCCCTGGGTGGTGGATGTGGGGCCCGGGGGCCCCCCGGCTAGGCAGCCGTGGTGGGCAGGCCAGGGAGGTCTACCTTTGGTGGTGGCAGGACACAGATGCCCAGATGCTGGGCGGCAGCCAGCTCCACTGTGAGGGGAGCAGCACCATCTCCGTCACCCCAGGTGTGACCAGGGGGGTCTGGTGATTCCAGCCTGAGGTGTTTCAGGGGACCCTGGGGGCGATGCCGGCCTGGGGTGCTTCAGATGGAGGCATGCTGCGAGGCACACTGGCAGCCTGAAGGGCCTGGAGAAGAGGAGCTCCATGTGGGTGGCCGAGCAGGCTGGAGGCCGGTGGTGGAGATCGGAGGTGGCCAGCCGATGGTGAAGCCCAGCTGCTGCGGTCAGGCTGATGGCAAAGCAGGGTGCAGCAGGCAGCTGAAGCACCATCCGGAAGAGCAGTGGTATTCCTCTTCTGTGGCAGCTGTGGGAGCGCTGCAGGCGGCGGCATCAGCGATGGTGCAGCTCCGTTTCTGCGACGGAGATCAGGCCACGTGCTCCGCTCTGGCGTCTTGGGCTCCCAGGCAATGGGCGCAGCCTGGCGGACCACGTGGGAGGGCCGGTGAAGCGATGGACTGAGGCGGATGTCTGGTCCGGGGATGGGGCGATGGTGAGGCCGGCCGGATAAGTCCTCATCAGCGGTAGGACACTGCGCCGCCGGTGCATCACTCCAGCGCAGCTTCGGAGGCAGCACAAACAGTGAGCAATGCTCGGCCGCATGTGCTCTTCCTGGCCCTCCGGCTACGATAGCCCCTACCGGGGCCCGAAACCTCTGCCTCCTCGCTCTGCTCGGCAGTCTGCGATGCCCGCCCGCTCCCCAGATAGATAGGGGAGATCGGGTGGTGCAGCAACGGTGGATTAAAGAAGAAATAAGAAAAAAGTCCGGAGCCCTGTGGCTGTGGCGTCCGAGTCCGGCGCCATCTTAGATGTAGAAGGCACATTCTGCCTTTTCTACACTGAAAAAACTGTTCTGTTCTGCTCCCATTTTGAGACATGTGGATGTCACCTTCCCCTTTATAGTAGAGGTCGATGCCTCAGAATTCGGGGTTGGGGCTGTACTGTCTCAATGCTCTGATTTGCAGGGCAAACTTCACCCATGTGCCTACTTTTCTCCTAGGTTCTCTCCTGCAGAGAAAAACTACGATATTGGCAACCGAGAGCTTTTGGCCATTAAATTAGCCTTTGAAGAATGGCGACATTGGCTAGAAGGGGCAGAGCATACTATCACAGTCTATACGGATCATAAGAACTTGAAGTACATAGAAGGGGTGTGAAAAGAATTATGGAAATTTATAATTATTCTGTTAATCTTTATATATATATATCTTTTATATTCTTATGTGGCTATAAGGACCACATGCACAGAATCAGACCAGTGTGTTAGAGTGACACTTTAAGTAATAGGATTATTATTACCCTAAGAGTTATCACAATATCACTGAATATATGTTATATATGTTTTTGAACCATTTACTGTGCACAGTTTCCTATGTCCTTTGCAGTGAAATTCCAGAACACCTCCCTTCCCCCTCAGTGTCATGGTGTACTAGGCACAAAAGAAAAAATTTGGAAGAAGCAGTCTGAGCCAGTTTTCTGAAGGTGGGGGTGACTTTGAAGGAAACGAAACAAGGGACTGATTTCAGAAGACTTCCTCCAAAGTTGACTTTCACTTTCATGGAGGACAGAGAGAAGTCAAGTAACCCCGCCCAAGAAAGGAGGACTGAGACACCTCGAGATGATGCTAATTGGACATTTACCAGAAAGAACTGCCCAAAAGGAGGAATATTTTATCATATTAATTAGGATTTAAAAGGTCCCTGCACCCAGGAGAAATTCACTTTCTACTGCTGTGCAGGGCCTGTGTTAGTTGCAGACTCTAAATGCTGGCTGTTAGAAAGGCCTTGGCCAAGTAATAAAGATTTCTACGTTTTTGGCACTTAATGGAGATGTCTCATGTGTAAGTTAATTTTCCTTTAACAGGGGCCAAAAGACTTAGCCCTCGACAGGCCCGTTGGTCCTTATTCTTTTCAAGATTCGGATTTGTCATAACGTATACACCAGGTAGTAAGAACGTCAAAGCTGACGCCGTATCTAAGTGTTTTGAGCCCGAGACAGTGCAACCTTCAACCCCTGAAACCATCCTACCTCAGAAAGTAGTCTTGGCAGCTACTGAGACCTGGAAGGACTGGACGGCTACTCTGGGCCCTTATCAACTGGATGTTCCAGAGGGAAAGCCTGAGGGAGTTATGTTCGTACCACTGCCTTTCCGCCTGCAACTCTTACAATTATTCCATTCCCATAAAAATGCGGGGCATCCTGGGGCTGCCAGAACTCAGGATTTGCTAGCCAGATGCGCTTGGTGGCCTAAGCTAGCAACAGATTGTAAGGAGTTTGTAAGAGAGTGCTCAGTTTGTGCTAGAAGCAAGCCCTCTCAGCAGGCACCAGTGGGCACACTACAACCCTTACCAGTGCCAAACGAACCCTGAACTCATTTGTCAATGGACTTTGTATGAGAACTCCCCAAGTCTGAGGGCAAGATGGTCATTTGGGTGGTAGTAGATAGGTCCAGTAGGATGGCTCATTTTATCCCTTTGAAAGGACTCCCCTCGGCCCAGGAGTTAGCTGATCTCTTCATCCAGCACGTTTTCCGGCTGCATGGCATTCCGGAGAATGTGGTGTCAGATCGGGGAGTCCAGTTCGTGTCAAAATTCTGGAAAGCCTTTTGCCATCAGCTGGGTATGGACCTTTCATTTTCATCAGGCTACCACCCACAGACCAATGGTCAGACCGAGAGAGTTAACCAGTCCCTTGATCAGTTTCTCAGATGTTATGTGGCAGATGCACAGTCTGATTGGGTAAAGTTTTTGCCATTTGCGGAATTTGCACATAACAATCTGAAGAGTTCCTCTTCAGGATTTTCCCCGTTTCAGGTAGTTTCGGGAAGATCTCCCAAGTTTGCTCCGTTACCTGTGGCATCTACCCCATTTCCGGCCCTGGAGGATTGGCAGAGGGCATTGAGGGAGATTTGGGGAATGGTTAAGAGGAATTTGGGGAAAGCCTTCCAGACTCAGAAGAAACAGGCAGATAAGAGACGGTCTGTAGAGTGGAAGTTTTCCCCAGGGGACATGGTGTGGGTATCTACTTGGCATTTAGCTTTAAAACAACCGTCACCTAAGCTGAGACCCAGACTTGTAGGGCCATACCCAGTGTCCAGAAAGATTAATGATGTCACTTATGTGATTGATCTCCCAGCCAGCATGAGAGGTGTGAGATCATTCCATGTGTCTCTGTTGAAGCCTGCAGTGCACATGGATTCCTCTCATTCCCCCCCCCCCCCCCCCCCCCCCGTGATGATTGACAACCAACCTGAGTATGAGATCGAGAAGATTCTGGATTCTCGGTTGGTGCAAAATTCTGTGCAGTATCTGGTCCACTGGAAGGGGTATGGTCTGGAAGAGAGAACTTGGGTGCCAGATTGTCGTATGCATGCGGAGGAATTGAAGAAGGAGTTTCATGACTTACACCCTGAGAAGCCGGGTAGGAAGTGTCCGGAGTCCACTCCTCGGGGGGGGGGGGGGGTACTGTAATGAATAGCGGAGATGCCGCCGCGTGGGCAAGCGGCATGACGGCTATCTCCGTGTTCCAGCCAGCGGCTTCTGCCGCGCAGCAACATGCTGCTGGTTCGCCTGGTCCTTCTAGTGCACACAGATTGAGAGCTACGCGCACGCGTGCCAGGCGACAGAACCTTTATGCTAGCAGAAGGGGAGTCAGCTGATCATGCCGATCAGCTGATCCCAGCTGTGCTCCGGATTGGCCGAGTGACTGGGGCGGCGCTGTGGAGCGCTCTGTTTATATATAGGACTTGCCTGTCAGTTGCAAGTTGTCTGCTGTTGCGAATGCTTACGTGTGAGCACTCAGACCCCAGTCAGATCTTACAGTGTGTTAGAACCAGCCGGAGCTGGGAATTCACACTTAGTCGGATTCCGAAGGTAGCCTTAAAAGTATTATTGTTTATGTGTTAGACTAGTTCCCAGGTGTTGAAACCAAGGACTTCACACCTAAGACTAGGAGATTGCTACATTGCTATTGTTTATGTGTTAGACTAGTTCCCAGGTGTTGAAACCAGGGACTTCACACCTAGATTAGGATTGTATATATACAGTTACCCGTTATGATCTCTGGCTTTCCTGACCACTCTCCTGCTTACTGATTCGGTACCTTTGCCTATCTGATAACCTGTTGCCGACATTGCCTGTACCCGGATACCGAATCAGTCTTCCGTCTCTGTACTTTATCTCTCCGTGTGTTGCCGAATTTGCTTGTCTGACCTTTCTGGCTGTCACCCAACCCTTGGGTGATCAGCCTTACTGTACTATCTGTGACACTAGCTCTTCAGGTGTTCATTAGCTGCAAGGGTCACCTGCTCCTCAGGAGACCATCTTGCAGCTCAGTCAGTGGTCTCTACCCCTTAGGAGTCCACTGGCTGCAGTATTGTCTGATTCCCTGTCCCTCAGGGAATCCTTGGCTGCAGCACGGCCTGATTCCCAGCTCCTCAGGGAATCCCTGGCTGCAGTCCGATCACATCCCACATTACACCAGTCATCACTCTTGCAGTCCAGTCAGTGGTCCCTGCTCCTCAGGTGTCCACTGGCTTCAGTACCATCTGATTTCCTGCTCCTCAGGGAATCCTCGGCTGCAGTTCTATCATATCACTCTTTCACCCAGTTCCCTCTCCTGCAGCCCAGCCAGTGGTTCCTGCTCCTCAGGTGTCCACTGGCTGCAGTACTATCCAAAATTACCTGCTCCTAAGGGAATTCTCGGCTGCAGTACAGTCTGTATTTTCCTCCACATCAGGGGATCATCTTGCAGCACAGTCAGTGGAAACCTGCCCCTCAGGGGTCCACTGGCTGCAGTCTGATTCCCTGCTCTTCAGGGAATCCTTGGCTGCAGTAGTGTCTGTATCTCCTGCTTCTCGGGAGATAACTTCTCTGATTACTGTTGCACCAAACACAATATCACATTGGGTGTCCTGTGTCTAGCTATACTAGTATTATTGGTGATTCTGCAGATCACCACATAATCAGGTATAGCATCTGTATTATTGGTGATACTGCAGATCACCAATAATTAGAAAAAACTCTGACACCAATCGTTACACTCCCAGTTATTGCCCGGCACCCACTGCACCCAGATCTCCCCCCCCCAAGCACTCTATACATAAAAATTGATACGGTGCACCAGAACCTGCCAATGGCAAATACAGTGTCAAAGGTGCAAGAAGGGGATGGGGTGGAGTTTGTTAATGATTACCACTATTCAAAGTATCTATGGAAGTGATTATTATGAGCACAGGACCAATAGAGAGCAAATACTGCAGTTGAGGGAGGGCCCCTCTGACCCAAGGGACCCGATGCGGTCGCAACCTCTGCACCCCCTATTGCTACGTCCCTGGTTAGGACTTAAGATTGACTGTATATACTTGCCTGTTAAGCAATATACAAGTTTACTACAACAATAAATACAAACAGTGTCGGGTGCAAAACTCTCTGTTACCAGTCTGCTATGCTTAACCATATGCTCCAGAGCACACTGCGAACCAGGCAAAGAAGTCGGCTTTCTGGTCAGGTCTCCTCACAGCAAAGTGAGGGGCTCACATCTAATCTATCACCTCAGCACCTCAGCTGATAATCTTATCCCAATTCTTGCTCCTATGAGGAACATTGCAATGTGATTGGCCTGTCAGACAAAATCAAAGCAGGGAGCAGAAGTGCCTTTTGCTTTTCTTTCTTTCTTTTTTTTTCTTTCTACATATTTAAAGTCACCCTCACCTCCTCCATCTTCATTGATTGGAATTCACTTTAAAATGGGGCTCTGGATGCTATATTTATCTGTGTGTTGCTAACAAATGGCAGCTCTGAAGGGACATCATTTTTAGCTGGATACTAAGATCTAGCACACATAGTTACATAGTTATTTGGGTTGAAAAAAGACATACGTCCATCGAGTTCAACCAGAGAACAAAGTACACCAGCCTGCTCCCTCATATCCCTGGGGCTGATATTTCGCGGTACTTCCAAAAGAGTGAATAAGAATTCTTACTGTAAAATATTCCTTGACATTCATATGATGCCATAAATCTGCAAATATTTTTAAAATGATCCTATTGCTTATTGTTTTGCTCAAGTTCAGGAAAAGAGAAAAAAAAGTTTTGGGTACTGTATAAATGGGTTAGGATGTCTTTGAGTTTCCTCTTTTGCTTACTGGGCACATGTTCTGTAGGATTCCGCCACCTACTGGTCTATATGTGAAATGCTTACAGAGACATTTTTCTGTGCTGATATTTCAAAAGGGGCAGTGATGGTGTTTGAACATTTGCATTCAGCATTTTATTGATGTTTGTAGGGACAGGACTCATTCTAATTTGCAAAGCATTTACAATTTTTTCAACATCAGCAAGCAATTTTCCTACCTGTTTTGAAGGAATGTGTGATTTTGCTGCATTCCTTCAATTGCACTTGCTCAGAAAATACTACAGGCAGCATGTTTGTGATTTACTACAAATTCCTGGAGCTGTAGTGGAAACACCATCATAGAGTTTCACTGTTCTAGCACTGCTGATTGCTGACAATTGCTAGCGATCAGCAAGAGCACTGAAAGCACTGCTATTGGGCCCAGGAATACAAAATGGGAGTATGCAATGAGTAAACTTGGATAATGAAACAATATTACCATAGGTAGGAGTTTAAAAGATAATAATTTTATTGGACACAGGAAATAATGACACGTTTTGAGGGACCTTCCTGCTTCAGCACAGTGTCTTATGCAGCTGCACACACGGACTGGTAGCAGGCAGATCCCATGAACATGTCTTCTTTTCCTGTGTCTAATGATATTATTATCTTTAACCCTTTCACTGCCAAGCAGGTACTAGGTAGGCAGGTAAATGCTTTAACTGCCAGCAGCATACCTAGGGCTTGATTCACTAACCGGCACTAAGTGTTAGCGCCGGAGTAAAAAAGAGTTTTCCGGCGCTAAGCCGGTTAGTGTGCCTTATCAGAGTTAGTGTGCCTTAAAGTGACTCTGTAACAAAAATTACAAAGTTTTTTCTTCCATCCTACAAGTTCCTAAACCTATTCTAATCTGTTCTGGCTCACTGCAGCACTTTGTACTATCACGGTCTCTGTAATAAATCAATGTATCTTTCCCCTGTCAGACTTGTCAGCCTGTGTCTGGAAGGCTGCCAACTCTTCCGTGCTGGTCTGTTCCTCTATGCACACTCCAGTGTGTGTTTTATTTACATAAGCCAGCAGCTTCTCTACTATCTTATCAGTGATAGAAGAGAGCTGGATAAAAATCCTCCTCTGTTAGGCTGTGAAAGTAGCTGGCTGACACATAATGAGGAATTACAAACACAGGCACAGGCAGAGCTGTCTGCAGGAAGCTTGTAATGTTCAGTGCATTAGAGAAGAAGGGGACAGAAGGTAAACACACAAATGATCTTTTGAGATTCAAAAGGAAAGCTGTATACAGCCTGCTTGTGTATGGATGTATTTTCTATGTGTGGACATATTGTACATCAATCTACTTCCTGTTTTGGTGGCCATTTTGTTTGTTTATAAACAAACTTTTTAAAACTGTTTTTGACTACTTTTAATGCGGCGGGGAGCGGCGAAATTGTGACAGAGGGTAATAGGAGATGTCCCCTAACACACTGGTATGTTTACTTTTGTGCGATTTTAACAATACAGATTCTCTTTAAGTAGCTTTGTGCACACTAAATAGCTTTGTGCACACTAAAAGATGGACAAAGATGGACAAAGCTACATCGCACACTGCAGATAAGGCACACTATCCTCAGATAAGGCACACTATCCTCAGATAAGGCACACTAACTTCAGATAAGGCACACTAACCTCAGATAAGGCACACTAACCTCAGATAAGATTAGCGATGTAGTTTGTGCCCACTAAGCTTAGTGCCGGTTAGTGAATCAAGCCCCTAGTATGTTATTTGGCAGTTTTGCCCCTAGGAAGCAGTGAGGGAGGGGGGCGACATAATTCCTCCCTTCCTTTACGTAGGCCCCCCTCCTCTGCTAGATTAGCAGTCGGAGTGTAACTACTCATGCAATCATTGGCTCCATGCCCATGTCCCACGCTGGCAGCCATCTCCTCTCTCTCCTCTCTATTTCCTGTATGACGAGAGATTACTGTACATACGCATCATACAGGACCAGGAGAGGAGAAAGGAGCCTCCTGCTGGAGGGGACATCGCGTGGAGCCAGCGATCAAGTGAGTTACAGTGGTGTGAAAAACTATTTGCCCCCTTCCTGATTTCTTATTCTTTTGCATGTTTGTCACACTTAAATGTTTCTGCTCATCAAAAACCGTTAGCTATTAGTCAAAGATAACATAATTGAACACAAAATGCAGTTTTAAATGATGGTTTTTATTATTTAGTGAGGAAAAAAAACTCAAAACCTACATTGCCCTGTGTGAAAAAGTGATTGCCCCCCTTGTTAAAAAATAACTTAACTGTGGTTTATCACACCTGAGTTCAATTTCTGTAGTCACCCCCAGGCCTGATTACTGCCACGCCTGTTTCAATCAAGAAATCACTTAAATAGGAGCTATCTGACACAGAGAAGTAGACCAAAAGCACCTCAAAAGCTAGACATCATGCCAAGATCCAAAGAAATTCAGGAACAAATAAGAACAAAAGTACTGTAATTGAGATCTATCAGTCTGGTAAAGGTTATAAAGCCATTTCTAAAGCTTTGGGACTCCAGCAAACCATAGTGAGAGCCATTATCCACACATGGCAGAAACATGGAACAGTGTTGAACCTTCCCAGGAGTGGCTGGCCGACCAAAATTACCCCAAGAGCGCAGAGAAAACTCATCCGAGAGGCCACAAAAGACCCCAGGACAACATCTAAAGAACTGCAGGCCTCACTTGCCTCAATTAAGGTCAGTGTTCACAACTCCACCATAAAAAAGAGACTGGGCAAAAACGGCCTGCATGGCAGATATCCAAGGCGCAAACCACTTTTAAGCAAAAAGAACATTAAGGCTCGTCTCAATTTTGCTAAAAAAAATCTCAATGATTGCCAAGACTTGTGGGAAAATACCTTGTGGACCGCCGAGACAAAAGTTAAACTTTTTGGAAGATGCGTGTCCTGTTAAATCTGTCGTAGAAGTAACACAGCATTTCAGCAAAAGAACATCATACCAACAGTAAAATATGGTGGTGGTAGTGTGATGGTCTGGGGTTGTTTTGCTGCTTCAGGACCTGGAAGGCTTGCTGTGATAGCTGGAACCATGAATTCTACTGTCTACCAAAAAATCCTGAAGGAGAATGTCCAGCCATCTGTTCGTCAACTCAAGCTGAAGCGATCTTGGGTGCTGCAGCAGGACAATGACCCAAAAGACACCAGCAAATCCACCTCTGAATGGCTGAAGAAAAACAAAATGAAGACTTTGGAGTGGCCTAGTCAAAGCCCTGACCTGAATCCTATTGAGATGTTGTGGCATGACCTTAAAAAGGCAGTTCATGCTAGAAAACCCTCAAATAAAGCTGAATTACAACAATTCTGCAAAGATGAGTGGGCCAAAATTCCTCCAGAGCTTGTAAAAGATTTGTTACAAGTTATCGCAAACGCTTGATTGCAGTTATTGCTGCTAAGGGTGGTCCAACCAGTTATTAGGTTCAGGGGGCAATTTCTTTTTCACACAGGGCCATGTAGGTTTTGAGGTTTTTTTCTCACTAAATAATAAAAACCATCATTTAAAACTGCATTTTGTGTTCAATTATGTTATCTTTAACTAATAGTTAACGGTTTTTGATGAGCAGAAACATTTAAGTGTGACAAACATGCAAAAGAATAAGAAATCAGGAAGGAGGCAAATAGTTTTTCACACCACTGTATCTGTCCATGGCAAGGAAATGAACAGCCTACCTGCAAGAGAGTGCAAGCCCCACTTGTGGGATAAAATACACACCTAGCATACACATGACCTGTCTACCCCTGAAGGATGTTGGTTTTCTGTAACAGCTTGCATGCAACTTGTTAAGTACTCGTCCCTCCCACTGCGAAGAAGTCATCCTTGATGGGAGGGGACCTAACACTAACTAAATCCTAACCTTCAGTGGTAGACAGGTCATGTGTATGCTGGGTGTGTATTTTATCCCACAAGTGGGGCTTGCACTCTCTTGCAGGTAGGCACTTATCTGTTTTTAAGTAGCGCTGTTCATTTCCTTGCCATGTACTAACTTAATTCATTTTTGGTCAGCTTCTCCCACTTAACAGCTTTGCTTTTGGTGTATATGCAGAGCTTCTGTTTGGGTTGAAGGTGCGTTTGCAGTTTCTGGGGGGGCTCAGCGCACCTCTGATTGGAGGCCATTCGGAGGCGGCCTGGTGATGCGCTGATCCACCTTTTGTGCAATTTTGTGCACCTATATCTGGCTACCTGTACTGGCGCACCTATTCCAGGACAGGAAAAGTGGGATACCAATACATATCTGGCTATCGTTGTATTCAGCAGACTCAGAGCTTTTAGAAACAGTATTCAAAAATAGTGTATAAAACTCTGTGGATCTGTGCAAATGCTGACTGTAATCCCAGGACTCAGTGCTACATTAGTCATCCTGTGGTCCTTTAAATTAATTGGATCAACTCTGCCTGCCAATACACAACCAACATTAAATATAATTAAACAAACTTTGAGATAGAAAAAAGGAGGGGTGTGACCTGATTGAGTACAAACAAGTAGTTATTCCAAATATACAAAACTTTATTAAACATTTGCTCATTGTTAAAAAGATCAACAATAAAATTCCACCATGGTACCCCACCACCCCTCTACAACCGGGCCCACTATTCCCCAGAACCCAAAACCTCCCTCTCACTCACTCCTAACCACTGATGTATCTAATGGATCGTGTACACATGATAAATGGAAATGACTGCGCAGCCTCTAGTCAAAAAACGTAAAAAGGTGGGAAGGGGAGAGGGAAGAGGAACAAAGGGGAGAAGGAAGCAAGTCCATCCAGTGATTTTAGATGATCATTAATGTCAAGGTTCAACTTGAAAATTTGAAGTGTTGCTCATAACCATGCTTATTAATAATTGATGAATATTTGCTCCACACCACATGGAATTCTGCGTATAGGTTCATGCACCAAGGCCTTTGACATGGCAAAGCAACCATCACACGTCTCCACCAGCTTGAAAAGCTACCTCAGTATAACCACTTGGAGAAGCAAAGCCTGTTGGAGCCCATAGTGTGTGAGGATCAATCAGTCAGATTGCAGCAAAGCTTGTAAAGCAGAAGTTCAGCATGCATTCGTATAGCAAAAAATACTGGTTTATGGCAGGCATGGCATTTGCAAAGCAGTCAGTTTGGTGAAATAGCAGCTCAGATGCATAAATTCACAGCTTGTCAGCAATTGCGGTGGATGAGGTTTAGCAAAGCAGTGCCCGCTGGGCTCTTACTGTATCCTCCATGAATGAATCCTGATGGCTTGTGGTGTAGCTCGATCTGGGAGGGCTTCGTGGAGTGCTGCCATGCAAAGGGATGTGGTTGCGTGGAGAAGGAGACCTGGGTCAATTGGCACGGGAGAGCGGGGGAGGCACCATCATGGTGGAGGACGGCGCCCTCGATCGATTACGCCGGACTCTGCCGGCTTCTTCAGGAGGCGTGCCCAACAATGGACAGCGTCGCGGCTAAGTGCGAGCCACCGCCCAATCAGGCCGCCGAATGTGGCATCCCCCACCCCCACCCCAGGACCAGAGCGAGCGGAGGGGCGGGGCAGGCAGACACAACGGGCACGCCCAATAGCGCACCCGGAGCGTCTGCCAAGCCCCGCCCCCCCGCACGCAGGCCCAGGGGAGGGGGCGGGAGACGCCAGAGCAGCCAGACCAGATAGCGGCAGCAGAAAAGCCGCAGATGCCCAATGCTCACACATAGGTAAATCCTACATTCTGTTCCTAATCAAAGGAACAAAGAGCCACTTATAGGTGGGTATAATCCAAAAATAATGATGATAACATTAAGTTCAAAGGGTGTATATATATATACATACATATAACACAGCATTAACAATTCCGCTCAACAGTACTGTCTAAACTACCCACATCACTTAATGTGGAGGGGTGCGCTAAGGCGCACAACCCCACATCGATGCCTGCCAATACACAACCAACATTAAATATACCTCCTCAAAAAGCAAGACATGTATAAAAAGTATAACGTGTAGATGCTAAATTATCAAAAAACTTTATTTATAGTACAAATGTGAGCTAAAAATGAATATAAAAACAAAAGTGGCGAAGCCACATACAACACTTTGCTTGCCAGCTTGATAAAGGAACAGCACTCCACACACATACCGACCACATTCAACCTGGCTTATGATTGTAAGCGATCTAAATAAATCTGGTGGTACCACCTTAGTCCATATACTTCACAATTCCAGGAGTAGGCAATTAGCTTTAAAGGTTGCATAATTCCAACAGGCTAACAGCAAATGAAGCAGTTAGACTGTGTTGAATAGGAACCGCATTTAAAAAAAATGAAGCAAATACTTACCTAAGGAGAGGGAAGGCTCTGGGTCGTAAAGAGCCTTCCGTCTCCTCTCTCAATGTTCTCTATCCTGCGCTGGCTCCCCACCCCCCCCCCCCCCCCCGTTTCAAACCCCCGTCGAAAGGGTATTTGGAAGTCTTCGGGAGTCGTGTCCTCCCTCCATACTGCACAGGCGTGAGCGTGCAAGAGAGCTTGCTTGCGCAGGCGCAGTACAGGGCTGCCCTTCTTCAGGAGCACTCGCTGATGACTTCTGAAGCCTCCTTCGGCTGGATAAAGCAGTATTTGACTAATTTAGTCAAATACTGCTACTGGGCGAGCCAGCACTGGATCAAGGGGACCAGGAGAGGGGTGGGAAGGCTCTATAGGACCCAGAGCCTTCCCTTTACTTGGGTAAGTATTTGTCTCATTTTTTTAAATGCGGTTCTCATTCAGTTTAAGTGATTTTCAAAAATGCCCTGAAAGCGACTGTGCAATGGTTCTCTATGATCGTTTGCGATCTGCTTTGAAAAGCGGTGCTTGGGCCATTTTTGAGGCAATTTGCCTCAATGGAAGGTATAGGAAAAACGCAAAACACTCACAAAATTGCTTTGGCAAGCGATTGCGTGAGCGTTTTTTTTTTAAAAAATACATTGTATTTATTTTGTTACGGATCAAAAGACGGAAGAGCTCTGCAAAAGCACTTACAAAAATTCCCACAAAAACAAGCGAACGCGCAGAAAATCGCTGTAAAATGCTTTAAAAAACGCAGAAAAAAAAGCCCACCGCGGACGGACACGCGAGCCGAACGCAATGTGAACAAGGCCTCAGTCTTATTCATGCGCAGCATTAGCATAAGCCATACGCAAGGATTGGTTCCAGAAATCTGTGCAACATCAACATGATAAACCATAAACTAGAAATTACAGTTTTAATAGTATAGTAATCATCCCAAAGCAAGGCTCTTTCTCCTCTGCATTATCTTAGTTAGACTCATACAGGCAGTAGTGCCATGTACTGGCTGTGTATCTCACCAGACTTCATGTGTCAGATCAGATGTGGAGGGTCACCATTGCTTTTTGAGGTACTTTTAGAAACAGTAACATGTTTTGTCAGTATATGTCACAGCACCATTCAAACAACGGCACCTATATTAACCAAATCCCTTCTCGGTTCAGGGGTACTTTAAAGTGTCCCTGGCTTTCAACAGCTTTTATAAGGCACTCTAGAAATTCTCTCTAAGGGCCCTTTCACACCAGAGGGATTTTTCGGCGTTTTAACGCCACGGCCGAAGTTGGCGTTTTGCTAGGTAAAAGAAAGTCCATAGACTTTCATTTTACCTTTCACATCTAACTCAGCGTTTTGGAGCGTTGCGTTTCAACGCTCCCAGGAGCTTTTTCAGGGCTGTTTACAGCCGAAGTTGGCTGTTGGCGTTTCAATGATAGTCAATGGAAAACGCCAACTTCAGCGTTTTCAAAGCCTTTTCAAAGCGTTTTACAGCTATCTTGTTCACTTATTTTTATAGAAGAAAAAAAAAAGGACGTTTTCATATGGGCTGTAGAACACTTTCAAAACGCTTTGAAAACGCTTTGAAAACGCTATGTATTGGCGTTAAGCAAAAGGCTGACTTTCAGCCTTTTCTACCGCAGCCTCTAGAGTGAAAGAGCCCTAACTGTTAGTAAACTAAACACATGTTGAACCAAACACCTGTTGAACCATGGCACCGGTGGTAAGCATAGATTTTCCCAGGGGAAGGAATCTAAATAATTATTGGTTCCTACCAGAGCATCCCAAAAGGATTGGTAGAGTTCTCCCCCTAGTAGGCAATATACTACTTTGCTGATAGGGACTACCAGGTCCCTGCACCAGGGATTACCTCATTGGAGACAAAGTGTAGAGGAAAGTCCATGGATGAGGAGCAGGTGGCTGTAATTCAGGTTGGTAAACTTAGGTCAATAATGTAGATCAAGGTCTGGGGCAGTTGGCAATCAGGAAGAGGTTAGTCGTTAGAAGAAAGAAAACTAAGGGTATTACGTAAGTAAGGGTATTATTCCCGTATGCTGTCTGTGCATGGCACAAGTACTGTTGAATTGAATACCGTAAGAGCCAATGGGTTTCATGCATATAAGTTATACGCATAAAGCCCATAGGCTCTTATTCAATTCACTTTTTCTTCTTAGTTTTCTTCTAAGTTTTCTCCTAGAAGGTCATTTTTCATCTTCTGTAATAACTTTTCAGCACTCTTCAATTGAAAAGTATCAAAAAGTACCGTAGGTGAAAAAGTACTGTTACAAATATTTTGAGTATTTTCTTACTTGCTGGTGTCTTAAAAGGCATTTTATTGGCAATATATGATAGTATTACAGAGGAGAGAACTCCTCTGCATATGGGCCATTTAATTGATAAGAGCCCATAAGCAATTAACTTTTCTCCTAAGCTTTCTCCTAAGAAATTATTTTTATCTACTATTTAAAATCATTTTTCAGCATTTTGTAATTGAAAAAAAAACACCAAAAAATAAGGTGAAAAAGTACTATTGAAATAATTTTTAGTATTATCTTGCTTGCTGGTGGTTTAAAAGTCATTTAAGTGACAAATTATGAAAATATCACCTAGGAGAAAAGTCGGGTGAAAAAGTAAATTGCATATGGAGCCAGGTGTGAAAATATCACCTAGGAGAAAACTTGCTATAAAAAAACGAATTGAATAAGGGAGACTTCACAGTGCTACTGTTGCATTGCAATAATTCTGCATGCCAACTCACTGCCCATACAATTCTATGGAGCTGTTCACAGTATTGCATTGTAAAAGCTGGTTCACACTGCAAGAGTTTTATTTAAGCGCTTGTGATTTTAAAAGCTCTTGCTTATGTATTGCTACGTATGTGTTCTCACTTCAGCAATGCAATTTTATAAAAATCCTCCACAGCATTGCATTAGCAGGAGCTTTTCAATTCACTAGCCCTAAAAAAAGCTCTTGCAGTGTCAACCAGCCCTCTCTGGCCGTGTTGTTCTAACTTGCTACATGCGGGTTTTGCACTAGAGTCTATGTCCAGTCTCCATTGCAGTTTGCACGCATTTTAAAGGTCAACTGTCGTGAGAGGAATATGGAGGCTGTCATATTTACTTCCTTTTAAACAATACCAGTAGTGTCTGAATCACACAAGGAACAAGCATACAGCTAATATTGTCAGATCTGACAATAATGTCAGAAACACCTGATCTGCTGCATGCTTGTTCAGGGCCTATGGCTAAAAGTATTAGAGGCAGAGGATCAGTAGGACAGCCAAGGAACTGGTATTGCTTAAAGAGGAACTCCAGTGAAAATAATGTAGTAAAAAAGTGCTTCAATTTTTACCATAATTATGTATAAATGATTTAGTCAGTGTTTGCTAATTGTAAAATCTTTCCTCTCCCTAATTTACATTCTGACATTAATACATGGTGACATTTTTACTGTGGGCAGGTTATGTAACTGCTCCTAGCTGTTTTGGCTGTTAGAGACAGCTGTAAACAGCTAATTCCTGTCTGTGAACCTTGTTACATTGTGGCAGTTTGCCCAGAGTACCGCGGTACTCAGAGCTTCTTATGGGAGGGGTTTCAGCACAAAATCAGTCATACAGCGCCCCCTGATGGTCTGTTTGTGAAAAGCATTATATTTTTCATGTAAAAGGGGGTATCAGCTACTGATTGGGATAAAGTTCAATTCTAGGTTGCAGTTTCTCTTTAAAGAGAACCCGAGGTGGGATTTAATTATGTTAGTGGGGCACAGAGGCTGGTTGTGCACACTAACACCAGCCTCTGTTGCCCCATGGTGTGCCTCCAGGACCCCCCTGCGCGCCGCTATACCCTCCGCAGTGCTACTGACACACAGCGTGTCACCAGCACAATGTTTACCTATGCGGTGTCAGTCAGCGCCGCTCCCCCGCCTCCTCTGTATCGGCGCTACCCGCCCGCCTCCCTTCCCTCCAATCAGCGGAAGGGAAGGGACGCGGGCGGGTAGCGCCGATACAGAGGAGGCGGGGGAGCAGCGCTAACAGACACCGCATAGGTAAACATTGTCCTGGCGACACGCTGTGTGTCGCTAGCACTGCGGAGGGGACAGCAGAGCGCAGGGGGGTCCTGGAGGCACACCATGGGGCAACAGAGGCTGGTGTTAGTGTGCACAACCAGCCTCTGTGCCCCACTAACATAATTAAATCCCACCTCGGGTTCTCTTTAAAGGGAAGGTCCAAGCAAAAAAAAAAAATGAGATTCACTTACCTGGGGCTTCTACCAGCCCCATGCAGCCATCCTGTGCCCTCGTAGTCACTCACTGCTGCTCCAGTCCCCCGCTGGCAGCTTTCTGACCTCGGAGGTCAGGGCCAAATTGCGTACATTTTTACACATTCCCGCTAGTGCAGGATCATTAACACATACATTTTTACGCGTTAGTGGTGAAACGCGTACATTTTTGTTCCTGCACTAGCTGGAATGCGCGAAAATGTATGCAATGTGGCCCTGACCTCCGAGGTCAGAAAGCTGCCAGCGGGGGACTGGAGCAGCAGTGAGTGACTACGAGGGCACAGGATGGCTACATGGGGCTGGTAGAAGCCCCAGGTAAGTGAATCTCATTTTTTTATTTTGCTTGAACCTTCCCTTTAACCACTTGAGGACCACAGTCTTTTCGCCCCTTAAGGACTAGAGCCTTTTTCTCCATTCAGACCACTGCAGCTTTCACGGTTTATTGCTCGGTCATACAACCTACCACCTAAATTAATTTTACCTCCTTTTCTTGTCACTAATACAGCTTTCTTTTGGTGCTATTTGATTGCTACTGCGAGTTTTAGTTTTTATTATATTCATCAAAAAAGACATGAATTTTGTCCAAAAAATGATTTTTTTTTACTTTCTGTGCTGACATTTTTCAAATAAGGTAAAATTTCTGTATACATTTTTGTCCTAATTTATTGTGCTACATGTCTTTGATTAAAAAAAAACCCATTCAGTGTATATTTATTGGTTTGGGTAAAAGTTATAGCGTTTACAAACTATGGTGCCAAAAGGGAATTTTCCCATTTTGAAGCATCTCTGACTTTTCTGACCACCTGTCATGTTTCATGAGGTGCTAAAATTCCAGGATAGTATAAATACCCCCCAAATGACCCCATTTTGGAAAGAAGACATCCCAAAGTATTCACTGAGAGGCATGGTGAGTTCATAGAAGATTTTATTTTTTGTCACAAGTTAGTGGAAAATGACACTTTGTGACAAAAAAAAAAAAAAAAAAAGTTTCCATTTCTGCGACAAAAAAAAAATGAAATCTGCCACGGACTCACTATGCTCCTCTCTGAATACCTAGAAGTGTCTACTTTCCAAAATGGGGTCATTTGTGGTGTGTGTTTACTGTCCTGGCATTTTGGGGGGTCCCTAATTGTAAGCACCCCTGTAAAGCCTAAAGGTGCTCATTGGACTTTGGGCCCCTTAGCGCAGTTAGGCTGAAAAAAAGTGCCACACATGTGGTTTTGCCGTACTCAGGAGAAATAGTATAATGTGTTTTGGGGTGTATTTTACACATACCCATGCTGGGTGGGAGAAATATCTCTGTAAATGACAATTTTTTATTTTTTTTACACACAATTGTCCATTTACGGAGATATTTCTCCCACTCACCATGGGTATGTGTAAAAATACACCCCAAAACACATTATACTACTTCTCCTGAGTACGGCGATACTGCCCTGGCATTTTAGGGGCCCTAAACCATGAGGAGTAGTCTTGAAACCAAATGTCGCAAAATGATCTGTAAAATCCTAAAGGTACTCATTGGACTTTGGGCCCCTTAGCGCACTTAGGGTGCAAAAAAGAGCCACACATGTGGTACCCCAGTACTCAGGAGAAGTAGTATAATGTGTTTTGGGGTGTATTTTTACACATACCCATGCTGGGTGGGAGAAATATCTCTGTAAATGACATTTTTTTAATTTTTTTTTACACACAATTGTCCATTTACAGAGAGATTTCTCCCACCCAGCATGGGTATGTGTAAAAATATACCCCAAAACACATTATACTACTTCTCCTGAGTACGGCGATACCACATGTGTGACACTTTTTTGCAGCCTAGGTGCGCTAAGGGGCCCAGCGTCCTATTCACAGGTCATTTTGAGGCATTTGTTTTCTAGACTACTCCTCACGGTTTAGGGCCCCTAAAATGTCAGGGCAGTATAAGAACCCCACAAGTAACCCCATTTTAGAAAGAAGACACCCCAAGGTATTCCGTTAGGTGTATGGTGAGTTCATAGAAGATTTTATTTTTTGTCACAAATTAGTGAAAAATGACACTTTGTGAAAAAAACAATAAAAATCAATTTCCGCTAACTTTTGACAAAAAATAAAATCTTCTATGAAGTCGTCATACACCTAACAGAATACCTTGGGTGTCTTTTTTCTAAAATGGGGTCACTTGTTGGGTTCCTATACTGCCCTGGCATTTTACGGGCCCAAAACCGTGAGTAGTCTGGAAACCAAATGTCTCAAAATGACTGTTCAGGGGTATAAGCATCTGCAAATTTTGATGACAGTTGATCTATGAGGGGGCGAATTTTGTGGAACCGGTCATAAGCAGGGTGGCCTCTTAGATGACAGGTTGTATTGGGCCTGATCTGATGGATAGGAGTGCTAGGGAAGTGACAGGAGGTGATTGATGGGTGTCTCAGGGGGTGGTTAGAGGGGAAAATAGATGCAATCAATGCACTGGCGAGGTGATCAGGGCTGGAGTCTGAGGTCTAATCTGATGGGTAGCAGTGACAGGTGGTGACAGGGGGTGATTGATGGGTAATTAGTGGGTGTTTAGAGAGAGAACAGATGTAAACAATGCACTTGGGAGGTGATCTGACGGCGGGTCTGCGGACGATCTGTTGGTGTGGGTGGGTGATCAGATTGCCCGCAAGGGGCAGGTTAGGGGCTTATTGATGGGTGGCAGTGACAGCGGGTGATTGATGGGTGATCAGTGGGTTATTACAGGGAAGAACAGATGTAAATAATGCACTGGTGAATTGATAAGGTGGGGTCTGAGGGCAATCTGAGCGTGTGGGCGGGTGATTGAGTGCCCGCAAGGGGCAGATTAGGGTCTGATTTGATAGGTAACAGTGACAGGTGGTGATAGGGGGTGATTGATGGGTAATTAGTGGGTGTTTAGAGGAGAGAACAGATGTAAACAATGCACTTGGGAGGTGATATGACGGCGGGTTTGCGGGCGATCTGATGGTGTGGGTGGGTGATCAGATTGCCCGCAAGGGGCAGGTTAGGGGCTGATTGATGGGTGGCAGTGACGGGTGATTTATGAGTGATAGGTGATTGACAGGTGATCAGTGGGTTATTACAGGGAAGAACAGATGTAAATAATGCACCGGCAAATTGATAAGGTGGGGTCTGAGGGCAATCTGAGTGTGTGGGCGGGTGATTGGGTGCCCGCAAGGGGCAGATTAGGGTCTGATCTGATAGATAACAGTGACAGGTGGTGATAGGGGGTGATTGATGGGTGATTGATGGGTAATTAGTGGGTGTTTAGAGGAGAGAACAGATGTAAACAATGCACTTGGGAGGTGATCTGACGGCAGGTTTGCGGACGATCTGATGGTGTGGGTGGGTGATCAGATTGCCCGCAAGGGGCAGGTTAGGGGCTGATTGATGGGTGGCAGTGACGGGGTGATTGACGGGTGATTGACAGGTGATTGACAGGTGATTAACAGGTGATCAGTGGGTTATTACAGGGGGGATAGATGTATACACAGGGGGGAAATCTGAGGGGGGGGGGGGGTGATCAGGAGCCCCCAGGGGGCAGTTTAGGGCATAAAAAAAATTGTGTTGACAGATAGTGACAGGGAGTGATTGATGGGTGATTAGGGGGGTGATTGGGTGCAAACAGTGGTCTGGGGGGTGGGCAGGGGGGGGGGGGTCTGAGGTAGGGATGCTCATTCGGATTCCACGGAAATGCAATTTCCAAAATTCCGATCGGAAATTGCATTTCCGCATCGGAATGCGGAAATCGGTAATGCAAGTGCCGTAGGCGGATTTCCACCGGAAAACTTTTTTTTGCATCTTGTTCACAAGATTCGGTTTAATAAACCCTGAAAATTTGGTGTTTCTAGGACTTAAGGGGGCTTTGCTATTAACCGCTAAAGTCGGCGGATTTTTACTGTAATGTAAAATGCAGAAAATCTGCATCTGCCTTTTTTCTGCATTTTACATTACAGTAAAAATCCGCCGACTTTAGCAGTTAATAGCAAAGCCCCTGTAAGTCCTAGAAACACCATTTTCATGGTTTATTAAACAGAATCTTCTGAACAACAAGATGCAAAAAAAAGTTTTCAAAAAGACCTTATAGTTTTTGAGAAAATCGATGTTAAAGTCGGGCGAAATTTCCGCGATTTCCGGCGGAAATTCTGCCTTGGAATGCGGAAATTGGTAGCGGAAAGCTGAATCGGTAATCGGTACATGACGGAATGCGGATTTACCGCGGAATCGGAAATTGGCATTCCGACCATCCCTAGTCTGAGGGGTGCTGTGGGCGATCAGGGGGCAGGGGGGGGGGGGGAGATCAGTGTGCTTGGGTGCTTACCGTGGTTGCTGCAGCCTGCCCTGGTGGTCCCTCGGACACTGGGACCACCAGGGTAGGAGGCAGCCTGTATAATACACTTTGTCTACATTACAAAGTGTATTATACACTTTGTAGCGGCGATCGGGCAGCTAGTAACCCACCGGCGCTTCTGAACGCCCGGCGCGTTACTGCGCAAGGGGGGGGGGGGGGCAGAGCCTGTTGCCGGCGCCTGATCGCGTCACGCGTGGCGCGATCGGCGCAGAACCACGCCCGCCACCGCCGATGGGCGTATAGTGGTCGTTTAGGCCCAGTACTTGCCGCTGCCCATCGGCTGTGGGCGGTTGGCAAGTGGTTAAAAGGAAAAAAATATGTCTGCTTCCATAACCCCCTTTGTTACAGTTGGCCTTTGACACGTGTGATATGCAACTGATCACTGTTAATCTAGCCTTAATCCCTGGACAAATTCACATTTAATGCATTTTTAAAAAATTTAAAATCTTGCATCTTGCTGCATTCGGTTCCGCAAGCCTGTGACATATGCGCAGTCACCCTCTAATTCCTGTTCCCTTTGCCGCAGTTTACCATTCAGCCTCAGACCCTGAGGGAATCCTGAAGGCAGTCAGCACTGCAGGCAAAGTAAGCCTTTTGGATTGGTTGGTGAGTCCACACACAGTCCAATTTCGATTGTATATACAATCCATACAATCTGGGATCTCATAGAGGCCAGGTCACTGCGTCTAACTCTAGCTAAATCCTGTAGGAAAAAGGGTTAATTTCACAACCTTTCTAGAGATAGCAAAACTACTGATAATTTGGCTATGGTAACGTGTCTCTCTAAGGAGATGTGAATCCTTTTGTGAAGATTTTCAGAACAGCACTTAGACGAACGACCAGGAGGGGGCAGGCTTGAAAAGACTTCACAGAAGACTGACTCAGCTATAATGGTTCCAGGTCAAACCTAGACTGAATGCTCAGTCTGGGATTCTTATCAGAGCTGTTAACAAGCAGATTGAGCAGAGAAGGATGAAACTAAAAACAGGGTAGGTGTTTACTGTCATGTTCCCACTGATAAATGTAATAAAATACATGAGGGTGCTTCGTCTCTGGTTCTCTTGAATAACTTTACGATGTGTTCCTGACTCCTGTTTTTTATCAGAAGCCTTCTGAAGTAGATCTGTGGGCTATGTGGATGGCTCTGGTTTAGGATGGGGCTCTCAGGAAGCATAAACAAATACTCACATCCCCTAGTGCAGGGGTGGTGAGATGGAAGAACACTGATTTCCTAATATCTAAGCTAGCGAAGTAAAGGGGCACTCCAGAACATCATTTTGTGCGCCATGTTCATACGCTTGCCGCAATGGCATTCGTGAAATCGTGACAAAGCCATATACTTTTTAATTAAATATCTTTAGTTTATTTTCTGCATGTGTCTGCAGTTGCAGTACCATGTATTTCAATTAAAACATACCAGGAATGTACAGAAAAAACAACAAGGTACACTTATTTATTTTACACAAATGTAAAAACACTTTAGAAGTGAACCAGAACACTTAAGCAGTCAGGTTTACTATATTTCTGCATTTAGAGAAAACAAACACAAAAGAAAAACCCTGCATCTAATAGGACGGGTTCCCATGCTTTGTACTGTGGCTGTGGATGCATGCACATTATTTTATAAATATAGAGTGCTGACATCTTTGCAACAACGTACAGAGTAAAGTATATGGTCTTGTTATTAACTGTCCTTCAAGGTAGATCCAATATACTTCCTACCATAGTCATATGCCATCGTAGTCTAAAGCCAATGTTGGGTTATACCAATTGACTTATCTGTATGCATTTGCCACATGGAAGGAAACCAGAATGTTTAGAGGAAGCCCATGCAAACACAGGAAGAACATAAAAAGTGTCCAGGACAGATTAAATCTAGAACCCAACACTGTAAGACAAGAGTGCTGTCCACTTCACCACCATGCATTATAATTGGAAACATAGCCTTACATTTTCACCATTTATTTTAAAAAACAAAAAGGTAGAGGAAGTAACTCATTGCTGCATTCTGGGGAGGCCATGTAATTATTTCCTTCAGCCATATGTGCTGTTTCTAAAATCTTGTTGAACATCTTTAAAATCAGATGGGTTTTTCAGAAGGCAGTCATGCAGGACCTCCTCTTTTTTCACCTTGGATGGATAGAGTAAAGTATACTCCCTGTTCAGCACGTAACAAACTATGAATATTTTAAGTGTACCTAAGTTGACATGTAACATGTTGAGCTAAACATGTGTATGTACAATTGTCAGGAACCGGCCCACGGCACACCTGCGTATACGGTTCCCGACTGCGGGTTTGACCAGATCAAGCGGGGAGCAGCCTTATTCGAGCTAAAACAAGGCTGGGACCCCTCAGAACACCTCTCACTGCCACCACTAGCGGTTCGCTAGACACTTCCACTCTGCTGTCGAGTCCTCAGCGCGCAATCCGCGTTTTCGTATTCGGATCAGCTTTGCGCTTAGGCCGAATACGGGAACGCCACGCACACACACACACAGTTGCAATCTTACACTGTAGTGAAGCAAAACCACTAACAGTCGTTCCGAACGATACTGTTAGCCACTCAGCTGTTGAGCTACTCGCACTGGCGTTTTCGTACGTTGGGTCAGCTGCGCGCTTTAGGCCAACGTATGACAAACACCCCACACACAATGCAATTACAATCTTATACGGTAGTGTCTCTCAATCATACAATCAGGCACGGACTTATACACACTTCAATCTCTTCTAGGCTATGAGTGTTAGTTTAGTACAGCAGAAGTCAAGCTTATTAAATAATAATTTAATATTCCAGGGAAAAAGTGGAACAATGCAGAACAGAATATATACAAAAGATTACAAAAACAAAGTAAAAAGTTACAAAGATAAAAGTTACAAAAATACACACAAAGCGATTTGCTTACCAAAATAAACGGGGAAATAAACGTACCAGCGTATCGATCTGGCGTTGTTGTGGGAGTACGCACTCTTCTGGTCAGGAACCAGGTTAGTTCTAGCCGTGTGTGCTATCTCCAAGAACTACAAGTTGTGGCTATCCTAGCTGCTGTTTTATACTGTGAGATACGCCTGGAGGCTGCAACTTCCTTGGGGAGGGGAGGAACTAGTTTTTAATTAAATCTCAGACATAATTCTATTTCCAGGTAAAAGTCTATCAAAAGATTGTGAAGTGAGGCTTTTCAACTCCAGGTGCAAACTTGATTAAGGCTTTTTCCTGTCTCCGTTTTTAAAGTCTGCAGAGATTTCCAACCCCTTCCCATAGATGTAATTTACAGGGTATAGTTTGCACCTCCACCAATAATTCAATTTCCTCACAATGAAATAGTGTTTAACACACATGTCAACTTTTGGTGAAGAGACTCTTCCTGACTAGTCTAGAGTTCTTCACAATGCTTTAACAGCCTTCATCAACAGAAGTGTAAATGTTTCAAGTGTCAATGACTTCAACACTTCACTTCTGCCATTGTCTGATTACCCCAGCTCTATTCACTGAAGTCCTCTTTAGATGCAAATGTAGGTCTATTGACCCACACACACAATCACATGAACAGTCCATGAATCTAGCCCGGCATATCTACACCTTTGACATAACATAGCAGATATAAAAATGGGAAAATGAAAGTAATATGTTCCTGTATTCCTAACATCATAAGCCTCATAACTAGCTGCTATATTCCTGACACCCCCCCTCTTCCAGATGGCGCTGGCAGATGATTCTAACGAATCGTCCTGCCAAAGCCTACATTGACGGCCTGGCCGGGTGGGATAACCCCTTCGCATCCTTAGGAGGGTTCCCCACCTGTCAGTTAGCTCCAAGCTACACGAATGGAAAGATAGGTCAGGTTGCTGCAATGTGTCGTTGCCCTTGGCAACCTGACGTAACCAACCAAGGGAATGCGAGTCAGTGACAACCGTGAATTCGCGACCATAGAGACAGAGCTGCAGCTGGGGAAGGTTTCCAACCGTCGCTACACGCACTTTATAGTGGCAGGAGCTATCTCTCGGTCCCTTTGGGGAACGATTATCTGCTGGTCTGCCTCTTCCCCTTCGGGAATAACTTCCCAGAACCCTCTCAGCCCGCCCCTCCCAGCTGGTGACCTGCTGGCTAGCCCCCTGAGCTCTTCCAGGCTGCTGTCAACTCGAACAACCCCAGAGAGCTCAGTGCTGCCTGTCCCACATTCCAGAAAGGCTGCAGACGGAGAGGCTCCTGGGCCCTCAGGGCCAGGTTCCGAAGTGGATGTTGCTGACCCAGCAACATTTGTCACTTCAGTGGACAGTCCCTCTGCTGTAGACTCGCTAGCGCTGCGGGTTACCTCGGCAGCTGAGGGAGCGCCCACATTACACGAATACACGCATCATAAATCACGTCACATGTGGTCTTAAAAACATCTGAAGGGGGAAGATCTGGCCTGGTGCCGTCTGCCCCTTCAGTGGGCAATCCATCTGCTGCAGCCCAGCGAGCACTGCTGGTTACTCCTGCAGCTGATGGAATGTCCACATGACACACAGCATTATGTAGCACAACACATATGACATCAGCATTATCCGTCTTACACATATTGACATTGAGAACATCACATCCCCCATCAACATTATCTGAAGCATTATACACAGTGCTACTCAGCACTTCACAAGTAGCATCAACAGTTCTTGCATCGATCGCCTCAATAGTCCGTGCGTCATAAATGACATCATCAGTTTCTGCATTCTTTGTATCAACATGTCCCACTCCAGGCCTAGGCCCTGGAGAATCACTAGGGCTGGCTCCTAGTACACAGTCCGTAGCCCCTGGGGCCTCGCCAGCACTCCCCACTTGCACAGCATTATCACACAGTACCTTGCAAGAGTCCTGAACTTCTGCTGGGGATGCAGGCTCCACAGGGTTTGGAGCAGGCTCATACCGGGCAACTAACCGTCCCAGGTCAGTACCCAGCAAAACGTTGGTGGGGATTTTGTTGGTAACCCCAACTTCTTTCATTCCGCTGCCGGCCCCCCAATTCAGGTGGACCAAGGCGGTGGGTATGGCTGGGGTGACACCCCCAATTCCTCTGACAGCAATCATTTTCCCAGGTATGTACTGCTCCGGGTTCACAAGCTGGGGATGTATGAGAGTCACTTCTGCTCCAGTGTCTCTCAGCCCAGTGGCAATTGTACCCCCCACCGTGACAAGCTGCAGATTCTCTGCATAGCCAGTGGCATTCCTGGTAGCACACAAAGCCGTTGGGACTTCACTGGGGTTTGAGGCCTCACTGGATTTTGGGGCCTCCTTCTTCCTCTCTGGGCAAGTCGTGCTGATATGACCCACCCTGTCACATACAAAGCATTTCCGAGTGTCAGTGGTCGGTTGCCGGAATCCAGGAGACAGCGGTGCTTGCCTCCTCTGGGTGCTGGGTGACACAGGTTTAGCAATCTGTTCTCCCCGCCAGCTGGGAGTAGTAGTCCTCCGGGACTCGGGTGCTCTATGGGCGGTGTAGGAATCGGCCAGTTCTGCAGCCTCATCCACTGTCTTTGGTTCTCGATCCAGCACAAACAGCCAGACCTCAACAGGACAGGTGTGTAGGAACTGGTCTTTTATCATCAGCTCCTGCAGGGCGTCCAAGGTTTTGACTGACAGTCCTTTTAACCACTGCTGGAAGGCAGTGCGCAGGTTGCAAGCATGATCCAGGTAGCTGTCATTAGGACCTCGCTGCACTGTCCTGAAACGTTTGCGATACACCTCTGACGTGAGGTGGTATCGCGCAATGATGGCTTTCTAAATTACCTCAAAGTCTGTTTCTTCCTCCTGGGGGAAACTCACAAACGCCTCCAGGGCCTTGCTTCTCAGCCCTGGTGTGAGGTATCTTGCCCACTGCTCACGGGGCACCCCATACTGCCGACAAGTCCTTTCAAACCCCTGTAGGAAAGTGTCTATGTCAGAGTCCTTGTCCATAGCGGGGAACTTATCCAGGGGGATTCTGTGGACTCGCTCACCTTCGCGTTCTGCGAGTCCAGCAGACCGGTTCTGCTGCTGACGTTTAGCCAGCTCCAGCTGGTGTCGCTGTGCAGCTTGTTCCCTCTCGCCCTGGAGTCTTTCCCTCTCAGCCTGGAGTCGCTGGGCATCTTGTTACCTCTGGGCTTGTCGTATTTCCCTCTCTGCTTGCCGATGTTCCAGAATCCGCTTTAGGCGCAGTTCGGGTTAAGCCGAACCTAGTAGCTGTAGGTCGGCTTCCAGAGATGTCATCTCCGTGTTCGGTGGATCATCCAGGACATCGTCTCCACTCGCATTCTGTGGCGGGAGCGATTCCTCCTCTGGCATGTCGTGAGCTTAATCCGCTAACGTTGAAGCACCGGCTTGCTCTGCCTCATCATACTCCTCGAGCGCACGAACTAACTGCTCCTTAGTCTGGCCGCTCACCGTCTCGACGCCTTTGTGCTCACACAGGTTGAGTAGTATCTCTTTGTTTTGCCTTGCATAGCTGGATGCTTTCTGAGCCATCGTGTTGCAGAAAATAAAAAGAAAAAAGGGGAGAGGGAAAGCAAAATACCAAGTGTGTATCTTTGAACAAAAAAAAAAAACGTATATAGATTCTGCACTGAGTAGACTTCTGTAGGCTAGTTGCTTCTAGCAAGCTTCCAGCCTTTAGTACTCAGAATAGCGAGCTAAACTGCGTACTAATGTACTAAACGATCCCACCACTGCCACCAATTATGTCAGGAACCGGCTCGCGGCACGCCTGCGTATACGGTTCCCGACTGCGGGTTTGACCAGATCAAGCGGGGAACAGCCTTATTCGAGCTAAAACAAGGCTGGGACCCCTCAGAACACCTCTCACTGCCACCACTAGCGGTTCGCTAGACACTTCCACTCTGCTGTCGAGTCCTCAGCGCGCTATACGCATTTTCGTATTCGGGTCAGCTTTGCGCTTAGGCCGAATACGGGAACGTCACGCACCCACACACACACACACACAGTTGCAATCTTACACTGTAGTGAAGCAAAACCACTAACAGTCGTTCCGAACGATACTGTTAGCCACTCAGCTGTTGAGCTACTCGCACTTGCGTTTTCGTACGTTGGGTCAGCTGCGCGCTTTAGGCCAACGTATGACAAACGCCCCACACACAATGCAATTACAATCTTATACGGTAGTGTCGCTCAATCATACAATCAGGCACGGACTTATACACACTTCAATCTCTTCTAGGCTATGAGTGTTAGTTTAGTACAGCAGAAGTCAAGCTTATTAAATAATAATTTAATATTCCAGGGAAAAAGTGGAACAATGCAGAAGAGAATATATACAAAAGATTACAAAAACAAAGTAAAAAGTTACAAAGATAAAAGTTACAAAAATACACACAAAGCGATTTGCTTACCAAAATAAACAGGGAAATAAACGTACCAGCGTATCGATCTGGCGTTGTTGTGGGAGTACGCACTCTTCTGGTCAGGAACCAGGTTAGTGCTAGCCGTGTGTGCTATCTCCAAGAACTACAAGTTGTGGCTATCCTAGCTGCTGTTTTATACTGTGAGATACGCCTGGAGGCTGCAACTTCCTTGGGGAGGGGAGGAACTAGTTTTTAATTAAATCTCAGACATAATTCTATTTCCAGGTAAAAGTCTATCAAAAGATTGTGAAGTGAGGCTTTTCAACTCCAGGTGCAAACTTGATTAAGGCTTTTTCCTGTCTCCGTTTTTAAAGTCTGCAGAGATTTCCAACCCCTTCCCATAGATGTAATTTACAGGGTATAGTTTGCACCTCCACCAATAATTCAATTTCCTCACAATGAAATAGTGTTTAACACACATGTCAACTTTTGGTGAAGAGACTCTTCCTGACTAGTCTAGAGTTCTTCACAATGCTTTAACAGCCTTCATCAACAGAAGTGTAAATGTTTCAAGTGTCAAACATGTTTTTGATAAAAAAAAAAACCATTCAGTGTATATTTATTGGTTTGGGTAAAAGTTATAGCGTTTACAAACTATGGTGCAAAAAGTGAATTTTCTCATTTTCAAGCATCTATGACTTTTCTGACCCCCTGTCATGTTTCATGAGGGGCTAGAATTCCAGGATAGTATAAATACCCCCCAAATTACCCCATTTTGGAAAGAAGACATCCCAAAGTATTCACTGAGAGGCATAGTGAGTTCATAGAAGATATTATTTTTTGTCACAAGTAAGCGGAAAATGACACTTTGTGAAAAAAAAAAAAAAAGTTTCCATTTCTTCTAACTTGCGACAAAAAAAAAAATGAAATCTGCCACGGACTCACCATGCCCCTCTCTGAATACCTTGAAGGGTCTACTTTCCAAAATGGGGTCATTTGTGGGGTGTGTTTACTGTCCTGACATTTTGGGGGGTGCTAAATTGTAAGCACCCCTGTAAAGCCTAAAGGTGCTCATTGGACTTTGGACCCCTTAGCGCAGTTAGGCTGCAAAAAAGTGCCACACATGTGGTATTGCCGTACTCAGGAGAAGTAGTATAATGTGTTTTGGGGTGTATTTTTACACATACCCATGCTGGGTGGGAGAAATATCTCTGTAAATGACAATTTGTTAATTTTTTTTACACACAATTGTCCATTTACAGAGATCTTTCTCCCACTCAGCATGGGTATGTGTAAAAATACACCACAAAACACATTATACTACTTCTCCTGAGTACGGCGATACCACATGTGTGGCACTTTTTTGCACCCTAACTGCGCTAAAGGGCCCAAAGTCCAATGAGTACCTTTAGGATTTCACAGGTCATTTTGAGAAATTTCGTTTCAAGACTACTCCTCACGGTTTAGGGCCCCTAAAATGCCAGGGCAGTATAGGAACCCCACAAATGACCCCATTTTAGAAAGAAGACACCCCAAGGTATTCCGTTAGGAGTATGGTGAGTTCATAGAAGATTTTATTTTTGTCAAAAGTTAGCGGAAAATGACACTTTGTGAAAAAACACAATTAAAATCAATTTCCGCTAACTTGTGACAAAAAATAAAATCTTCTATGAACTCGCCATACTACTAACGGAATACCTTGGGGTGTCTTCTTTCTAAAATGGGGTCATTTGTGGGGTTCCTTTACTGCCCTGGCATTTTAGGGGCCCTAAACCGTGAGGAGTAGTCTTGAAACGAAATTTCTCAAAATGACCTGTGAAATCCTAAAGGTACTCATTGGACTTTGGGCCCTTTAGCGCAGTTAGGGTGCAAAAAAGTGCCACACATGTGGTATCGCCATACTCGGGAGAAGTAGTACAATGTGTTTTGGGGTGTATTTTTACACATACCCATGCTGGGGGGGAGAAATACCTCTGTAAATGGATAATTGTGTGTAAAAAAATCAAAAGATTGTCATTTACAGAAGTATTTCTCCCACCCAGCATGGGTATGTGTAAAAATACACCCCAAAACACATTATACTACTTCTCCCGAGTACGGCGATACCACATGTGTGGCACTTTTTTGCACCCTAACTGCACTAAGGGGCCCAAAGTCCAATGAGTACCTTTAGGATTTCACGGGTCATTTTTGTTTCAAGACTACTCCTCACGGTTTAGGGCCCCTAAAATGCCAGGGCAGTATAGGAACCCCACTAATGACCCCATTTTAGAAAGAAGACACCCCAAGGTATTCCGTTAGGAGTATGGTGAGTTCATAGAAGTTTTTATTTTTTTGTCACAAGTTAGCGGAAATTGATTTTAATTGTTTTTTTTCACAAAGTGTCATTTTCCGATAACTTGTGACAAAAAATAAAATCTTCTATGAACTCACCATACTCCGTACGGAATACCTTTGGGTGTCTTCTTTCTAGAATGGGGTCATTTGTGGGGTTCCTATACTGCCCTGGCATTTTAGGGGCCCCAAACCGTGAGGAGTAGTCTTGAAACCAAATGTCGCAAAATGACCTGCGAAATCCTAAAGGTACTCATTGGACTTTGGGCCCCTTAGCGTACTTAGGGTGTAAAAAAAAGTGCCACACATGTGGTACCGCCGTACTCAGGAGAAGTAGTATAATGCGTTTTGGGGTGTATTTTTACACATACCCATGCTAAGTGGGAGAAATATCTCTGTAAATGACAATTGTTTGATTTTTTTACACACAATTGTCCATTTACATAGAAATTTCTCCCACCCAGCATGGGTATGTGTAAAAATACACCCCAAAACACATTATACTACTTTTCCTGAGTACGGCGGTACCACATGTGTGACACTTTTTTGCAGCCTAGGTGCGCTAAGGGGCCCAACGTCCTATTCACAGGTCATTTTGAGGCATTTGTTTTCTAGACTACTCCTCGCGGTTTAGGGCCCCTAAAATGCCAGGGCAGTATAGGAACCCCACAAGTGACCCCATTTTAGAAAGAAGACACCCCAAGGTTAGGTGTATGGCGAGTTCATAGAAGATTTTATTTTTTGTCACAAGTTAGTGAAAAATGACACTTTGTGAAAAAAAAACAATAAAAATCAATTTCCGCTAACTTTTGACAAAAAATAAAATCTTCTATGAACTCGTCATACACCTAACAGAATACCTTGGGGTGTCTTTTTTTCTAAAATGGGGTCACTTGTGGGGTTCCTATACCGCCCTGGCATTTTACAGGCCCAAAACCGTGAGTAGTCTGGAAACCAAATGTCTCAAAATGACTGTTCAGGGGTATAAGCATCTGCAAATTTTGATGACAGGTGGTCTATGAGGGGGCGAATTTTGTGGAACCGGTCATAAGCAGGGTGGCCTTTTAGATGACAGGTTGTATTGGGCCTGATCTGATGGATAGGAGTGCTAGGGGGGTGACAGGAGGTGATTGATGGGTGTCTCAGGGGGTGGTTAGAGGGGAAAATAGATGCAATCAATGCACTGGGGAGGTGATCGGAAGGGGGTCTGAGGGGGATCTGAGGGTTTGGCCGAGTGATCAGGAGCCCACACGGGGCAAATTGGGGCCGGATCTGATGGGTAGGTGTGCTAGGGGGTGACAGGAGGTGATTGATGGGTGTTTCAAGGTGTGATTAGAGGGGGGAATAGATGCAAGCAATACACTGGCGAGGTGATCAGGGCTGGGGTCTGAGGGCATTCTGAGGGTGTGGGCGGATGATTGAGTGCCCTAGGGGCAGATAGGGGTCTAATCTGATAGGTAGCAGTGACAGGGGGTGATTGATGGGTAATTAGTGGGTGTTTAGGGTAGAGAACAGATGTAAACACTGCACTTGGGAGGTGATCGGACGTCGGATCTGCGGGCGATCTATTGGTGTGGGTGGGTGATCAGATTGCCCGCAAGGGGCAGGTTAGGGGCTGATTGATGGGTGGCAGTGACAGCGGGGGATTGATGGGCGGCAGTGACAGGGGGTGATTGATGGGTGGCAGTGACAGGGGGTGATTGATGGGTGATTGATAGGTGATTGACAGGTAATCAGTGGGTTATTACAGGGGAGAACAGATGTAAATATTGCACTGGCGAATTGATAAGGGGGGGTCTGAGGGCAATCTGAGCATGTAGGCGGGCGATTGGGTGCCCGCAAGGGGCAGATTAGGGTCTGATCTGATGGGTAACAGTGACAGGTGGTGATAGGGGGTGATTGATGGGTGATGGATGGGTAATTAGTGGGTGTTTAGAGGAGAGAAGAGATGGAAACACTGCGCTTGGGTGGTGATCTGATGTCGGATTTGCGGGCGATCTATTGGTGTGGGTGGGTGATCAGTTTGCCCACAAGGGGCAGGTTAGGGGCTGATTGTTGGGTGGCAGTGACAGGGGGTGATTGATGGGTGATAGGTGATTGGCAGGTGATTGACAGGTGATCAGTGGGTTATTACAGGGAAGGCCAGATGTAATTAATGCACTGGCGAATTTATAAGGGGGGGGGGGGGGGGGTGTCTGAGGGCAATCTGAGCATGTGGGCGGGTGATTGGGTGCCCGCAAGGGGCAGATTAGGGTCTGATCTGATAGGTAACAGTGACAGTTGGTGATAGGGGGTGATTGATGGGTGATTGATGGGTAATTAGTGGGTGTTTAGAGAAGATAACAGATGTAAACAATACATTTGGGAGGTAATCTGACGGCGGGTTTGCGGGCGATCTAATGGTGTGGGTGGGTGATTAGATTGCCCGCAAGGGGCAGGTTAGGGGCTGATTGATGGGTGGCAGTGACAGGGGGTGACAGGGGGTGATTGATGGGTGATAGGTGATTGGCAGGTGATTGACAGGTGATCAGTGGGTTATTAGAGGGAAGAACAGATGTAATTAATGCACTGGTGAATTGATAAGGGGGGGTCAGAGGGCAATCTGAGCGTGTGGGCGGGTGATTGGGTGCCCGCAAGGGGCAGATTAGGGTCTGATCTGATAGGTAAAAGTGACAGGTGGTGATAGGGGGTGATTGATGGGTGATTGATGGGTAATTAGTGGGTGTTTAGAGGAGAGAATAGATGTAAACAATGGATTTGGGAGGTGATCTGATGTCGGATCTGCGGGCGATCTATTGGTGTGGGGGGGTGATCAGATTGCCCGCAAGGGGCAGGTTAGGGGCTGATTGATGGGTGGCAGTGACAGGGGGTGATTGACGGGTGATTGACGGGTGATTGACAGGTGATGGACAGGTGATTGACAGGTGATCAGGGGGGATAGATGCATACAGTACATGGGGGGGGGGGGTCTGGGGGGGGTCTAGGGAGAATCTGAGGGGTGGGGGGTGATTAGGAGGGAGCGGGGGGCAGGGGGGGGATAAAAAAAAAATAGCGTTGACAGATAGTGACAGGGAGTGAGTGATTGATGGGTGATTAGGGGGGTGATTGATGGGTGTTTCAAGGTGTGATTAGAGGGGGGAATAGATGCAAGCAATACACTGGCGAGGTGATCAGGGCTGGGGTCTGAGGGCATTCTGAGGGTGTGGGCGGGTGATTGAGTGCCCTAGGGGCAGATAGGGGTCTAATCTGATAGGTAGCAGTGACAGGGGGTGATTGATGGGTAATTAGTGGGTGTTTAGGGTAGAGAACAGATGTAAACACTGCACTTGGGAGGTGATCGGACGTCGGATCTGCGGGCGATCTATTGGTGTGGGTGGGTGATCAGATTGCCCGCAAGGGGCAGGTTAGGGGCTGATTGATGGGTGGCAGTGACAGCGGGTGATTGATGGGCGGCAGTGACAGGGGGTGATTGATGGGTGGCAGCGACAGGGGGTGATTGATGGGTGATTGATAGGTGATTGACAGGTAATCAGTGGGTTATTACAGGGGAGAACAGATGTAAATATTGCACTGGCGAATTGATAAGGGGGGGTCTGAGGGCAATCTGAGCGTGTAGGCGGGCGATTGGGTGCCCGCAAGGGGCAGATTAGGGTCTGATCTGATGGGTAACAGTGACAGGTGGTGATAGGGGGTGATTGATGGGTGATTGATGGGTAATTAGTCGGTGTTTAGAGGAGAGAATAGATGGAAACACTGCGCTTGGGTGGTGATCTGATGTCGGATTTGCGGGCGATCTATTGGTGTGGGTGGGTGATCAGTTTGCCCGCAAGGGGCAGGTTAGGGGCTGATTGTTGGGTGGCAGTGACAGGGGGTGATTGATGGGTGATAGGTGATTGGCAGGTGATTGACAGGTGATCAGTGGGTTATTACAGGGAAGGCCAGATGTAATTAATGCACTGGCGAATTTATAAGGGGGGGGGGGGGTGTCTGAGGGCAATCTGAGCGTGTGGGCGGGTGATTGGGTGCCCGCAAGGGGCAGATTAGGGTCTGCTCTGATAGGTAACAGTGACAGTTGGTGATAGGGGGTGATTGATGGGTGATTGATGGGTAATTAGTGGGTGTTTAGAGAAGATAACAGATGTAAACAATACATTTGGGAGGTAATCTGACGGCGGGTTTGCGGGCGATCTAATGGTGTGGGTGGGTGATCAGATTGCCCGCAAGGGGCGGGTTAGGGGCTGATTGATGGGTGGCAGTGACAGGGGGTGATTGATGGGTGATAGGTGATTGGCAGGTGATTGACAGGTGATCAGTGGGTTATTACAGGGAAGAACAGATGTAATTAATGCACTGGTGAATTGATAAGGGGGGGTCAGAGGGCAATCTGAGCGTGTGGGCGGGTGATTGGGTGCCCGCAAGGGGCAGATTAGGGTCTGATCTGATAGGTAAAAGTGACAGGTGGTGATAGGGGGTGATTGATGGGTGATTGATGGGTAATTAGTGGGTGTTTAGAGGAGAGAATAGATGTAAACAATGGATTTGGGAGGTGATCTGATGTCGGATCTGCGGGCGATCTATTGGTGTGGGGGGGGGGGTGATCAGATTGCCCGCAAGGGGCAGGTTAGGGGCTGATTGATGGGTGGCAGTGACAGGGGGTGATTGACGGGTGATTGACGGGTGATTGACAGGTGATGGACAGGTGATTGACAGGTGATCAGGGGGGATAGATGCATACAGTACATGGGGGGGGGTCTGGGGGGGGGGGGTCTGGGGAGAATCTGAGGGGTGGGGGGGTGATCAGGAGGGAGCGGGGGGCAGGGGGGGGATGAAAAAAAAAATAGCGTTGACAGATAGTGACAGGGAGTGATTGATGGGTGATTAGGGGGGTGATTGGGTGCAAACAGGGGTCTGGGGGGTGGGCAGGTGGGGGTCTGATGGGTGCTGTGGGCAATCTGGGGCAGGGGGGGGGGGGAAATCAGTGTGCTTGGTGCAGACTAGGGTGGCTGCAGCCTGCCCTGGTGGTCCCTCGGACATTGGGACCACCAGTGCAGGAGGCAGCCTGTATAATACACTTTGTAAACATTACAAAGTGTATTATACACTTTGTATGCGGCGATCGTCGGGTTAACATCCCGCCGGCGCTTCCGTATGGCCGGCGGGATGTTGCGGCGGGTGAGCGGCGCCAGGCGGAGGCGGAGGATCGCGTCACGAATGACGCGATCGCTCCGCCCATGCCCATACAAGGACCGCCGCCAAATGTCAATACGGCGGTCCTTGCGGCGTCCACTTCCCGGCCGCCAATTGTATATACGGCGGTCGGGAAGTGGTTAACACACATGTCAACTTTTGGTGAAGAGACTCTTCCTGACTAGTCTAGAGTTCTTCACAATGCTTTAACAGCCTTCATCAACAGAAGTGTAAATGTTTCAAGTGTCAATTACTTCAACACTTCACTTCTGCCATTGTCTGATTACCCCAGATCTATTCACTGAAGTCCTCTTTAGATGCAAATGTAGGTCTATTGACCCACACACACAATCACATGAACAGTCCATGAATCTAGCCTGGCATATCTACACCTTTGACATAACATAGCAGATATAAAAATGGAAAAAATGAAAGAAATATGTTCCTGTATTCCTAACATCATCAGCCTCATAACTAGCTGCTATATTCCTGACAACAATGTCAAGCATATAAAAACTAAGCTATATTTTTTTATTTTTCTGTATGAAAGAGTTAAAGCTTCAGGTATGCAAGCGACAGTTTCTCTCTAGTTGGGACCTAGTCTGACTATAGGGTATCTTTCAGTGATAAGGACTTACAGCCATGAAACTCTTGTCTAGAAGATAACAGCCTCTGAGTGCACAGGGAGTGATAGGTAAAAAAACCTTCCGTAGTTCATATATTTTAGCGTTCGAGCATTTAGGGCTGGTTCACACGGGCGTCTGCTGAGCTTTTGCTTGACATTGCGTTCAAACGCCAGCGTTTAAAAGCTAGCTTTTGAAAGCTTTTGGGAAGCGTTCAAGGCTAGCAATTCTGGTCTCTGCTATTGTTTCCTCGCGTTTACTGCCTCTGAAAGCAGCATGTTGCTTTTGAGACTAGACGCAACGCTGGGATCTACTGCCAGGCTTTCATGTTTGTTGCAGTTGGCATTCAGTTTAGAGGTGGTGGGGTGAGTTCCCTGGAGGTGAGAGGTCCAGGGCTTGCCCGCACTTCCCTCTAGGTGTCGCATGGTGGTTTGGGGGCCCCAGTGAGTGAGAGAGACCTGGGGCCCGTGGGCTGTCATGTGGACCAGTGTTTGTGATTTTAAATTTTATTTTTTGCAGCTTCTACGATGCGGTTGACAGGTGAGTGGTTAGGGAGGGGACCGTGTGGGAGATGTGCCTACACGGGGCGTCCCTGTTAAACGACGCAATTCACGATTGCGTCCAACCGAAGCCTCCCACCTGAATGCTAATCTATGTAATTCCTGCTAGGTATTGTACAGCAGGCAAAGGGTGTATGACAGTGCACCTGATTGGCTGACAAGCGTCTGCTGGCCAGATAGAGGCAGGATATTGCTCTGACTGGAAGTTAGCAATTGTGTTTGTTGCAGTTGGCATTCAGTTTAGAGGTGGTGGGGTGAGTTCCCTGGAGGTGAGAGGTCCAGGGCTTGCCCGCACTTCCCTCTAGGTGTCGCATGGTGGTTTGGGGGCCCCAGTGAGTGAGAGAGACCTGGGGCCCGTGGGCTGTCATGTGGACCAGTGTTTGTGATTTTAAATTTTATTTTTTGCAGCTTCTACGATGCGGTTGACAGGTGAGTGGTTAGGGAGGGGACCGTGTGGGAGATGTGCCTACACGGGGCGTCCCTGTTAAACGACGCAATTCACGATTGCGTCCAACCGAAGCCTCCCACCTGAATGCTAATCTATGTAATTCCTGCTAGGTATGGTACAGCAGGCAAAGGGTGTATGACAGTGCACCTGATTGGCTGACAAGCGTCTGCTGGCCAGATAGAGGCAGGATATTGCTCTGACTGGAAGTTAGCAATTGCGTTTGTTGCAGTTGGCATTCAGTTTAGAGGTGGTGGGGTGAGTTCCCTGGAGGTGAGAGGTCCAGGGCTTGCCCGCACTTCCCTCTAGGTGTCGCATGGTGGTTTGGGGGCCCCAGTGAGTGAAAGAGACCTGGGGCCCCTGGGCTGTCATGTGGACCAGTGTTTGTGAGGCTTTCATGAAAGCCTGCAAAAGCCAGCTTTAAACGCTCCCATTCACTTGCATGGGATGGCAGTAGATCCCAAAAAACGCTGCGTCTGAAACGCTGCGTTAAACGCCACAAAAACACCCGTCTGAACCAGCCCTAACTCAGACAATTAAACATGACACCTACTTTTTTCAGCTTTTAAGCAGAAATAATTAAAACTGGGGGATTCTGAAAAGGTAATTTTTGGAGTTGGAGAATGTTTTTTTTTAGCTCATGTTTGCTCTAAGCATTATTATTTGTGATGCAGTGTGAAACTAGAGGGTTTTCAGTTTTGACTTCAGGATATACCGTAAATAAATAGCCATATTCCAGACAAAGGGTCCGACTTATTAATGCTGTGAGCTGGGAAACATTAAAAAACATACAGCTAAGAAGTCTGTAGAATAGCAATGCTTGTGTACAGGGAAGGGTCAATGTCCTCCAGTGCCCAAGGGAGAGATGCTTGCTCAGGCCTCAAGCTTGACCCCTCCTTCCCATCAGACCCTATTTGCAGCTTGCTAACTCAGTCAAGATGGCCAGGCCATCCACAGAATTCACACCTACCAGCACTGCAATGATCGTTTCACAGAGTGGGTAGTGGCATCCCAGGTTAGATACATTGCCTGATTACACAGATACCACTTGCCAGCCCTGTCTCCAACCAGCACACTAGCAGCGCAGCTGTACTGTAAAGTTCAGCACGTGTCACTGCTATGCAGTAGTCCATGACCTTGGCTTTAATGTGAGTGGGACATCTTTTGGGTGTCTAATGAAAAGCTATTTAAAAAAAACTGCAGGGAGCTGCTTGAGGCAGGGAACACACTTGAATGTTTTCGTGCACGTTTTCTGCACAGAAAAACTAAGAACTCATGTTAATCAATGGGCTAGTTCACACTTAATATGTTATTCGCACGCAGAAAAAAAACTGACATTCTGCATGATGACTCTGCACACTTTGTCAGTTTTCTCTATCAATTACATCAGCTGCTGTGAAAAACCGTGCATGTTTTCCTGCATAGAAACACACTTAGTGTGCAGAAAAAGTATGCAGAAAAACGTGCGCAGAAAATTGAAAGGCAAGTGTGTTTCCTGCCTAAAAGTCATCCACTTTTAGCTGACAAGAGTTAGTAATGCTCACCAATGTCGTATTGTACCATAGCAGAGGTTGATTAAAGGCAGGGCTGAATTTACCACAAGGCACTTCAGGCACGGTGCCTACAGGCGCCTGATAATGAAAAGGCGGCTCACTCCCTTCCCCTAGTGCCTTCTTCCCTCCTTCCCTATGCAGAGTCCTGAGCAGAGCATAAATAAAAGGTTACTCACCCAGCTCTCTGCATTCCACTGACCAGATCTCCCTTCAGTCACGGGCACCACTATCTACTTATTAGGGCCCGTTCACACTGCACGCGTTTCCAGCCGCGTTTTGGAAACGCGTGCAGGTGGCCGACACGCACGACATCAGACATTGCATAGAGTGCAATGTCTGATGTTCACACAGCATGCGTTCCGGACCTGTGCGGTCCGGGAACGCATGCTGCACGCAGATTTTACAAAAATGCGCGGCTGTCCCATTCACTTTTCAGCGATGGGATCAGCCACGCAACGCATACGAACGCGGATGGCGTGCGTTCGTACGCGTTGCTTTCTGCATGCGTGGCCGTCCACGTTTTGCAGTCTGAACGGGCCCTGAGGTTCTTCTAGCTACCTAATACTTGGGGGCACCTCTAGCTACTTAATACTGAGAGTACTTCTGGCTACCTAATACAAAGGGACACCTGTAGCTACCTGTAGCAAGGGAAGTAAGGGAGAAGTGACAGCTGGGGCAGCCAGCACACCTGCGGTGCAGTTTGGTGGGGGTTTGTCAGTTCATGGAGGGCGAAGTCTAGGGTGCCAGGAAATCTGTGCCTAAAGGCTCCTGTGATGTAAATTCGGGCCTGATTAAAGGTTAATAAACTAGCTGTTTCTCTAAAGCCAAACTGCCCTTCAGGGATGCTCACCGGATGCTCTCATGAGTAATCACAAGCGATTACTCGTGATTCAAATGAGGTTTAATTGGTGCGGCGGGGAGACAAGGGGTTATTTACCCATAATTCCACCATCCGTCCTACGTTCCAAAGAGCTTGCTCGCGTCCTATTGGTCATGTTGCAAGCCTCACGCAGGCGCACCTCCTCCTTCAGGCTTGAAGGAGGAAGTGCGCCGGTGTGAGGCTTGTAACGCGACCGATCGGAAGCGTGCAAACTCTTTGTAATGCAGGGCGGATGGCAGAGTTATGGGTATATAACCCCTTGTATCTCCGCCGCACGCCTGCGCCAATTAAATCTCATTTGAATCACGAGTAATCACTCGTGAAAGCATCCGGTAAGCATCCGTGCTGCCATTAGAAAATTAGGTGTGGTGTGAAAAGAGAAAAATTCTCCTAACAAGCAAATTCATCCAGGAAGAGCAAGTTGGGGCTATTAAATCAAAGAGCAGTTGACTGAAGCAGCTTCTGCAAGATGTGATTTGCTGATCCCACATTCTGCCTTCTGGGTGAGGCTATTTTAACACACTCATTTTTTTTTTTATTACCACTGATAATTATTAAGTATATTGCTTCTTCTACAGTGGAAAAAAATATGTTATCAATTGACCAAAGCCTAACATGGTATAGTATTAATTTCACAATAATTTATCTATTGGCTGCTTCCTATTATTTTGTGAGTGATGATTCAAGTAATGTTCCCTGTGCACAAGTAAATCAAGTTATATGAATTAGCTCATCATATGCAGGAAGTTGGGTGGCCTTCAAACCCGTTCCTTTCAAAGTGCCGCAGTGGATTGATTTAAGCCGGTCCTCTGTGCAGGTGCTGACGTCTGCCCCTGTGAAACACTATCACGACCTTCTAAGAAACATCAATATTCTGGCTCCTAGGTATTGTAAGGGAGCAAATCTTGAACTGCACTCTGTACATACATGTAGGGATGTTTTGGCTGCATAGAGTCCTTGCTTTTGCACATAACATGAATTTTTCACTGAATAACACAACAACTAAACTGCAAAGGATGCTGAACAGAAAGCGAGGAACATATCCAATTCAAATTATAGCTATACACGCAAAATCACTACTATATGTGCCTAACATCATAACTATATAGCAAAAAAAAAAAACATTTATTATAATGGTAATTAAAAATCTTTGGCTTCTAAAATAAATGATCAAAGCTGTTTAAGGCTGCTTACACACTAAGACGTTACAGGCGCATGTTAGTGCGCCTGTAACGCTCCCCCAACGCACAGCAATGTAACATAAGTGGGCTGTTCACACAGCCCACGTTGCGTTACATGTAACGCTGCACGTTGTTCGGAAAGTGCAGCATGCTACGGCGTTAGAGCGACTATAGCCGCGTTAGACTGTTTGCACATGCGCAGTGGGGGGTGAGAGGAGGCGGGGAGATGCTGCTACAGTAGCCGCGCACATGGCTACTTAATATTCACTGCACTGGCGGCCGCTGATTGGCCGGCGGGACCACGTGATGCGGAGTGTCTCGCTCCGCATCACGTGGTCCTGCCGGCCAATCAGCGCCACTCTGGGAGACCTTATACGGATAGAGCCGCCTAACGCGGCTCACTCTACCGTCCTCTCCCGTACCACCATACGTTGCATTAGGTGCACGTTATGCGACCTTAACGTAGCATCTAACGCAACGTCTTGGTGTGCAAGTAGCCTAAAAGGAACCCACTGGGCTCTATTCTCAAAGAGCCAAAAGTACCGCAAAATTTTACCGGTAAATTCCCGCCAGCGGTAAACTCCGCATTTTTTTAGCATTCACTAACATTTTCCGCATGTTTGCCGCATGCGGGAAAAAAGATGCGGAAACAGGCATTATTCATGCGGGAATCATGCGGTAAAAAGGTCGCATGAAAAAGTGTTTAAAAAAAGAAAGTTAAAGTCCACCAAGCACAGCCCTTAAGCCTCCACACTTCATTAAAGTCAATGGGATGCGGAATATATCACCTACTTCTTGTAGGTGATAAAAATTCGGTAATTAACGAAGAAAAGATGCGCCTGAACATCTTTGAGAATTGATCTTTTATTGCGGAAAATACCGACTTTTGCGGAAATTTTACCGCATGAATCCCGCACTTTTATCACACTTTTTCCGCATGCGGAAAAAACATGCGGAACATTTTGAGAATCCCAACTTGCCGGTATTTTGGGTGCAAACTTCCCGCATGTACTTTACCGCATGCGGAAACTCATTGAGAATAGAGCCCAATGTGTGAGACCTATGGAAGTTGCCATATTTATTCCCTTTTTAACAATACCAGTTGCCTGGCAGTCCTGCTGATCTTTTTGGTCTGTAGGGTCTAAATCACACCCCTGAAACAAGTATGCAGCTATTCTTGTCAGATTTGTCACAGACAAATGATCTGCATGTTTGTTCAGGGTCTATGGCGTACAGTACTAGAGGCAGAGGATCAGCAGAACAGTCAGGCAATGTGCATTATTTAAAAGGAAATAAACATGTCAGCCTCCATATCCCTCTCACCTCAAGTTCCCTTTAAGAAAAGAAATGATCAGGTACAAAATACAGACTCCTCCTCTCCAATATTAAAGCCCAATATACTGCAAATACATAATGATAGCCCTCACACTCAGGTAGTAAACAAGATTTACGCCAGAAACCCACTAGGAGCGATTTCTAATCGCTAGTGATTTGAAAAAGCTCTTGCTAATGCAATGCTATAGGGGATTTTTATAAAATTGAATCGCTCAAATGGGATCACACTCATAGCATTACATTAGCGAGAGTTTTCAAATCGCAAAAGGCGCAGAAAATCGCTCCTAGTGGGTTTCTGGCCTGAGATTGGCCTCTGTTTTAAAAAAAAGATGTGAAGGGCCAGTTCACACAGATTGCGGCCCATGGCATAAATCACTGTTATCTCCTGACCGTCAGCCGCTGCAGAGTTCTACCTGCATTTGCTGTAATTTGCACATTATACCAAATAAACCCAGTCCAGGCATGCTTTTAAGACAGGTTATTCACTATTAAATGTTGTATGCAGTTTGTTGAACAAATGTTAAAGGACAACTTTAGCAAGAGGACTTTGGAGGCTGCCATATTGATTTCCTTTTAAGCAGTACTAGTTGCCTGGCTGTCCTGCTGATCCTCTGCCTCTAATACTTTCAGGCCGAGACCCTGAACAAGCATGCAGCAGATCAGGTGTTTCTGACACTATTGTCAGATCCGACAAGATTAGCTGCATGGTTGTTTCTGAGGTTATTCAGACACTCCTGCAGCGAAATAGACAAGCATGGCTGCCAGGCAACTGGTATTGTTTACAAGGAAACAAATATGGCAGCCTCCACATACCTCTCTCTACAGTTGTCCTTTAAGAGGCACTGTAGCGACATATAGTAGAAGGCAGTAAATTATCCAGGATAACCACTGTTACAGTAATTTTCCTGGTTTCAACAACAGAAACACTTCCTATATCTGCATATTTCTGTATATTGAATGTAGCCCTGCCCTCTTAGGCCTAGTGCACACCAAAAACCGCTAGCAGATCCGCAAAATGCTAGCAGATTTTGAAACGCTTTTTGTTATTTTTCTATGGCGTTTTGCTAGCGTTTTGCGGATTGCTGCAGCAGATTTCAGTATAGTACATTTCATATATTGTTACAGTAAAGCTGTTACTGAACAGCTTCTGTAACAAAAACGCCGGCAAAACCGCTCTGAACAGGCGTTTTTCAGAGCGGTTTGCGTTTTTCCTATACTTAACATTGAGGCAGAAACGCACCCGCAATCCAAAATCTGCTGCAGCCCGGGAGTATGCGTTTCTGCAAAACGCCTCACGCTCTGGTGTGCACCAGCCCATTGAAATACATTACCCTAGCGGATCCGCACCCGCAAGCGGATCGCAAACCGCAGCGGAAACGCTCTGGTGTGCACTAGGCCTTAGTGATGCTTACCTAGGCTGATTAGCTATGTGGAATTCTACTCTGCTCCCAAGAATTCTTGGAGACCAGCTATATTTTATACTTGCTTTGGAACTCTCAGTAAGGCCTAGTGCACACCAGAGCGGTTCTGCTGCGGTTTGCGATCCGCTTGCGGGTGCGGATCCGCTAGGGTAATGTATTTCAATGGGCTGGTGCACACCAGAGCGGGAGGCGTTTTGCAGAAACGCATACTCCCGGCCTGCTGCAGATTTTGGATTGCGGATGCGTTTCTGCCTCAATGTTAAGTATAGGAAAAATGCAAACCGCTCTGAAAAACGGCACTTCAGTGCGGTTTGCCAGGCGTTTTTTGTTACAGTAGCTGTTCAGTAACAGCTTTACTGTAACAATACATGAAATCTACTACACCAAAAACGCTTCACAAAACCGCAAAATGCTAGCTGAAACGCTACAGAAAAAGAAGAAAAAGCGTTTCAAAATCTGCTAGCATTTTGCGGATCTGCTAGCGTTTTTTGGTGTGCACTAGGCCTTAGTAAACATTCCACAGAGATCATCTGACAGGACTAAAGATGTCACCACCTGTGTTAAATTGCAGAATATAAATCAGGGCGAAGGAAGATTTGTAATTTTCATTACAGTTCCTCATTAGGCCCCATTCACACTAGAGCATTTTGCCGAGATTTTGGCAAAACGCTCAAACGCTAATGTTTTTTTAAAAACGCTAGTGTAATGAAACCCTATGGCCCGTTCTTACTTGGGTGTTTTGCGCTAATCGCGCAAATCGCCCGAAAATGGCCAAAACCACGGTTTCCTGGCGATCGCGTTTCAGTGCTATAGAAGCGCTGAACTCGATTGCGGTAAAATCGCCACAGTGTTCTCTTGAAATCGCGGAAAAATCACTCCTCCAAAAATCGCTGGTGTTTTGCGTTTTTAAGTGTGAATGGGACCTTAATGTTAAAAAAGATCTCCACCATTTACCATATGATTGTGTGAGTCATAAAGTGCCCATTAATGGTACAATTTTTCCTTCAAATTCGATCTTTTGTCACAATCTGAATGAACAAAATTAATCGAAAGGCAATTATTGATTGTTCCCATTAACAGATTGATTTAAAAAAGTTTTACATTACAATTCGATCATAAAATACAACTTTCGGATCAATATTTTTTCCTTTTTGCAATTGACCAAAGAATCGTTTCACATCGATTTGCACCCAACACGGCGCAGTTTTCTATACAATTCAATGATAAAAATTGCATAGCAAGATTGAATCTGAAGGAAAAATTGTACAATTAGGCTTAGTGCACACCAGAGTGGTTCCGCTGCGGTTTGCGATCCGCTTGCGGGTGCGAATCCGCTTGGGTAATGTATTTTAATGGGCTGGTGCACACCAGAGCGGGAGGCATTTTGCAGAAACGCATACTCCCGGGCTGCTGCAGATTTTGGATTGCGGATGCGTTTCTGCCTCAATGTTAAGTATAGGAAAACCGCAAACCGCTCTGAAAAACGGCACTTCAGAGCGGTTTGCCAGGCGTTTTTTGTTACAGTAGTTGTTCAGTAACAGCTTTACTGTAACAATACATGAAATCTACTACACCAAAAACGCTTCACAAAACCGCAAAGTGCTAGCTGAAACGCTACAGAAAAAGAAGAAAAAGCGTTTCAAAATCTGCTAGCATTTTGCGGATCTGCTGGCGTTTTTTGGTGTGCATCAGGCCTTAGGCCCGGTGCACACCAAAACCCGCTAGCAGATCCGCAAAATGCTAGCAGATTTTGAAACGCTTTTTCTTATTTTTCTGTAGCGTTTCAGCTAGCGTTTTGCGGTTTTGTGAAGCGTTTTTGGTGTAGTAGATTTCATGTATTGTTACAGTAAAGCTGTTACTGAACAGCTACTGTAACAAAAAACGCCTGGCAAACCGCTCTGAAGTGCCGTTTTTCAGAGCGGTTTGCGGTTTTCCTATACTTAACATTGAGGCAGAAACGCCTCCGCAATCCAAAATCTGCAGCAGCCCGGGAGTATGCGTTTCAGCAAAACGCCTCCCGCTCTGGTGTGCACCAGCCCATTGAAATACATTACCCAAGCGTATCCGCAGCCGCAAGCAGATCGCAAACAGCAGCGGAAACGCTCCGGTGTGCACTAGGCCTTAATGGGCACCTTCAGACTCACATCTCCGGAGGCCGGTCTTCTTGGGTGATTAGCCCAGCATGCAATAGGATCCATTGGTGTGGCTAGTGCACTTCTCAAGGGGAAGAAGTTACGCAGAAAACATTTTAGCAGATGAGTATCAGTCACAACTGTATGCACTTTTACCCAATGCTATCATCTGTCAGTGGGTGGAGTTCTTATTAACATGGTTCTGATCCAACACATTAAGAATTTACTGAAATGCATAAATAAAAGCTACTGGAGGCATGGGAAGGAAGGAGGATGAATTTGGAAAACAGAGATTTTTTTTTTTATTAGAGTGATTGTGGTTTGAGAATGGTTACTATAATTTGTTTTGAGTAGTTAAAGGGAGTCTGAAGCAAAATAATAATAATAATAAAAAAAAACACATACCTAAGGAGAGGGAAGGCTCTGGGTCCTATAGAGCCTTCCCGCTCCTCTCCTGGTCCCCTCGTTCCAGTGCTGGCTTCCCCTAGTGCTCCCGAAGACGGATGGCTCCATACTGTGCATGCGACAGAATGCGTTTTCACGCATGCGCAGAATGGAGCGGCCCATCTCTGGGAGCACTCAGGCTCCCAAAGACTTTTGAAGCCTCCTTCAACAGAAGAACAGTCTCCAACCAATGGGGACACAGTGCTAGAATGAAGGGACTGTAGGAGGAACGGGAAAGCTCTAGGACCCAGATCCTTCCCTCTCCTTAAAGTGGACCCAAATAAAAAATACAAGATTTCAGAAATAAAATCTATTTTCTAAATTATAATAATAAATAGTAGCCTCTTTTCGGCTGCATGATGACAGTTATAAAATATTTTACATTTATTGAAGGAATCCCTCCCTTCCTTTCGTATTCCCGGGACAGAATCCGGCAAACTGGTTTAGTAGATGGTCTCCAGCAAAGGCGGAATTGCTAATTGCTGCCACCTGTATAAGCCTAGTAATGAAAAGAGACGGGTGAAAAGCATGCACTGAAATGCTCATAGGCTTGAAGGAGTGTTTATTTATCTTTGTATGTGTCAGAGTGGTGCAACTAAATATTCTGAATTAAAGACTTCTCACGGGCGGTCCCTCTCCTTTGGAACTCTCTCCCTCAGACGGTTCGTCATGCCACGAGTCTGGAAACCTTCAAACGTACTCTGAAAACACACCTGTTCAGAAAAGCCTATAATTTGCTATAGGCAGCACTGAAGGCACACTGGCTCACCCACTAATCCTGGTGTTTCCTTCCCCTTTGTTTCCTCCCCACTACCCTCTAGATTGTAAGCTCGCAAGGGCAGGGACCTCCTCCTAGTGTTTCTCATACTGCTGTAATTTTAACATATGTATATGTACCAACTACATATCAACTATGTATGTATCTGTATTTATTCTATTCAATGTCATGACTGTACAGTGTCTTGTATTTCTTATGTATATTTGTTCCCCACTATTTGTTTGTACTATGTACAGCGCTACGGAAGATGTTGGCGCTATATAAATAAATAATAATAATAATAATTCTGAATTAAAAAAATGTTTAGTTTGGGTCCGTTTTAACTGAGTATCTGTTTTTTCTTTTCTTAATTTCACTTCAGACTCAGATTCCCAGATTCCTATTAAAAGGCTCTTGAGAAAAGATGTGGGTATTCTCCGGAACACATCGAGTGGATAAGTGCAATCTGTTCACATACATTTTTACTGGTCTTTTATGTATTTGAATTTACTGGTGATATCTGTATAATACATACAGTGATTTCTAGGTTGTTGTCACATTCTGTGGATGATATCTGACTTTACACGTGTTAATCGTCTCCGAGGAAACGGATGTAGCTGAGGAATGGTTGTCAGGCCGTCACCCCTATGCTTCTACATTCATGTCTGTGTTGGTGATGGTTGCAAGATACATTTCTTCTAAGCAAAGTGGATTAGTGCCTTGTGTACTACTCTACTGGCATAATTTGGACTTCTCGAGTGCACACCACAGGAGTTGCAACTATGCACCTGATGACCTGCAACGCATTTGGTGCCGACTCTGTCTCTCTTCATTATTGACTATACCACATGTTGATAAGCCTTTGTACAATTTCTCTATTAAATGCAGATTTAATTGAGAATGCAAATAATATTTTTAGTTGTTTTTGTGGAACAGTTTCAGTTTTACTTCAGATTGACGTTTCTGAAATGCCTTACATGTGCTAAAACTATGGAAATCCAGCTCTCCAGTCAGCCTTATAGGCAGTGTATAGGAATGGGTATAAGGCTGGGAACACAGGCAGAAACGCTAGCGTTGTGCAAAACGCAGTGTTTTTACGTAAAATGTTGGTCAGTGGGCCACATAAAAAAGCATATAAAAAATGCATATACGTTTTGTATGCGTTTTATAATATGCGTTTTTTAAATTGCTGGTTTTGTTGCATATTTTTCAGAAAATGCACATAATGAAAGTCTTTTTTTACGAAAAACATGTATATTTCTGCTTCCTGTTGACTTACTAGTGATTTGCATACAATGCATATGAAAAACGCATGCAAAACGCGTACAAAACGCATATGCATTTTGTATATGCGAACTGCAGATGCATTAATACGCACGCAAAACGCAAGAAAAAATGCATGTGCTGGAAAAAACGCAAACGGGACCTTTCACGCACTGACAAGTGTGTACCCAGCCTAAGAGAAAGAGGCTTACATGGGGTAATCTGTTCATTACTGGAACAGGTAAGTTATCAGGACCCGTATATAAGCTGGAGGTGTTGAGTGAGGTGCTTATTGTATCTATAAGGGCTTGTTCACATTAAGAGCGCTTTTGCTTTTTTTTTAAGCGATGGCGATTTTTAAAATCTCTTTAAAAGCGATTGTGCAAAGTTGCTCTATGTGCGTGTTCTCACATGAGCGATGAGCTTTCTCTCCGAGCGCCCATTTCTAGAGGTTTTGCGTTACAATGCAAGGTATAGGAAAATCGAAAAGTGCTTGGAAAACTGATTTGCAAAGTTATTTGGTGAGCACTTAAAAAAAAACATCATAATTAATCACTTCCAGGGCAAAGAGTTCACCTCCTGATTGTCATCAGGAAGTAAAAAAAGAAACCCTAACAAAAGCGCATTGAAAAGCACATTGAAAAGCACTTATAAAAGCGCTTAAGAAAGTGCAAATCACCCAGAAAGCGCTGGGGAAAGCACTTACAAAAGCACTCAGCACTTTCGATTGTGCTGGCGATTTCTAATGTGAACAAGGCCTAACAGAACTTGCAGAGTTCTAGCGTTGGAAAGTGATCAGCAGGAAAAAATGGACTTCATTAGATTGGCACCTGCACTCTAGTGCTACGTACACACATGCGACAACGATCGTTCGTTGAGAACGACGAATGAACTTTTAATTGATGAAAGAACGACCTAAGTAAAGATAGTTTTAAAAGGTGTGTAACGATCTGATCGTTAGAACGAACGTTACATCACGTAAAGCAACTATTGCGCCTGCGCATAAAAATGAGAAGTTTCACAGAGAAATAGTGAAATGCACATGTCAAGCCTAGTACGAACGACCGTTTCCAACGATGTACTACTTTTGCAAACGATCGTCATTGGTTAAAATCCGCCGAGACAGAACTTTCTTTTGTAGCGATTTGGCTCGTTCGTCGTTTGCCTTAATAGTCAGTGGTTCGTTTTTTGTAACGATCGTCGTTGGTAAAGATCGGGGAACGATCGTTACAAACGACTATAGTCGCATGTGTGTACGCACCTTAGGGATTATTGTGCCCAACCTATAAAGCAAGCATTTGAGGAAGGAATGTTTACAGGTTAGATACTTACCTAAGAAGTGGGAAACCTCAGGATGGTCCAGATCCTTTCCCGATCCTCCTGGAGCCACTGCTGCTGTGTAGGACCCTCCTCTTCATGGCTGTACTCCTGTCCATGTATCAGGCCATCCACAAGTACGGTCCACACATGCCCTGTAGGCAGCTTGTGCATGAAAGAAAAGGGCTTGCATGAGAGGCTTTGATCTACTTGGGATAAGCTTCTCACATTGTACCGGCCCCCACCGTCATAGCTCCCAACTGTCCCTCTTTGGGAGCCCTGTCTCTCTGTCCCTCTTTCCTCCTCATTTGTCCCTCTTTCAGGACTTTGTCCCTCTATGTAAATATGTATATTTCTCTACTAGAAAATGTGTTTAATTGACTCTAAACTTTATTCCCATCCTTTAAATTGATATATTACCAATTTTAAAATGTTAATATGAAGGAAAATGAACCAGGATAGAAAGGATCAGTGTGGTTTGAATTATACAACAGCATTTTTCTTATGAACTCTTTATGGTATGCGTGACTAGGGTTGTTGTGGGGGCGTGATCAGGGGTGTGGCAGGGGGATGGCTTAAGTGCCCCTCTTTCTCATCTCAAAAAGTTTGGAGAGATGCCCACCGTTGGTGCACACTGACCCCCGAAAGAAATCCTACAAAAGCTTGTCAAATTGCTGATTGCAACCGTGCTTCCTTTTATGCACTTCATGTTTGATCGTACTGCACCTGTGCAAGTATGGCCGCAGTAAGCCGGAGCTGCTTGTCCCATACTCACGTGGATGCAGCACGGCCGTATTCGAGCATGAAGAAGAGTACAGTTACTGTCACAGGAGCCCTAGTGGCTGACCGCACTTAGCCTTCTAAACGGTGCCAGCGCACAGATCGTGTGAACTCTGGTCGCAGTCAATGCGCAGGAACCGTTAAGAATTAGCCGCAGACAACTCAGAAGGGAGCCTGTGAGACACGGGTAATTACAACGTCACCTACTGGTTCAGAGTAAACTGCCACCACCGCGGTTACCATGGGACCGTGGAGCCCACTAACTGACTAGTCCTGCGAATAAAACGGTTAAACACACGGTATTCTGTCTAGCCAACAACAAACAAACAGTAGCGTATCTTCAGAGACCCGGGATCAGTTCTGTGTGTGTGCTGATAAGCAGGGTAGCGGACAGTGAATGACTTGGAGAAAGTCGTTTATTCACGCAATATAAATAATTAATATATACAGACAATTATTAACATCACAATTATTAAGACGGTAATAGCCAGTATAAAAAATAAAAGAAGGGAGAAAAATACTTAGTTCCTGGAAAGATGTCCTTTTTGTGGGAAAACAGAGTTCTGGGTTTCAATTTGAGTTCAGAGTTCAGACCAGGTGGATGCCAGCATATCCTCAAGCTGGCATCTGATGAGTTCAAGATGTTTCAGTGTGGAGGACTCAAGCCCGCCTGCTGGCTCTGTGCTTTTGATGAAGCTGGTTTGGGGGTGTGGCAGTGCCAGCCCCCTCTGAGCTACCAGCAAATGACAGTTCATTCCCTCTGAGAGATTTTAGAGCTAAACTTATGAATTGCTGTAACTCCTGAACCATACATGTTACATTTAGGGGGGTAACAGCTTCATACTTGGAGGAAAATACAGATTAATATGATATCCGACATGGCTAGTGCAGCAGATCAGGGTCCTGGGTAGATTCATACCTGGGTTGTAGGGGCCCCGGGCCCCTCTCGACTGGTATCAAGAGATCCAGCATGACCCTACGGATCCAATGATACCGCTCTCATAACCACCCTATTTATTGTATTCTGTAGGGACAAAAGATTATATAGTACATTCATTTCTTCCTGCTAAGGCTGGAGTCAGCCTGACTGGAGTCCAGCTGTGTCTGCTCTTGGGATCTCCTTTTTTTGAAAGGCCCTGTTGGCTCCTTCAATTAACATCTGAATGTGAGATCAGCTAGGTGTCACCTTATACCTGATGGATGGGCCATCAGCACAGCTTGAAGCCAGGGACTCTCTGGGCCCAGGCTCATTAGCATATCAAAAGAGCCATCCAGCCTTTAGGATGGTGCTCTCCCTCTGCTAAGAAAAGGACTTCAGCTGCCCCTACACACTCAACCCAGATTGTATCGATTTGAAGCGCAATCGATGCAGGGAATCGAGTGCGATCGCTTTTTCTTTATGGGCGGTTCCAGGACGCGCCTGCGGCCCCGCAACAGTCCGTGACAGTTACTATCTTCAGGAGGCAGCGGTTGGTGCAAAGAGGACACCAGAAGAATCTGGAGGACCCAGAAGCTTGTCTCTTCCTAGGGAAGTATCTCTCTTCTGTGTTACCAGATGTTCACTTTAAAGGGATGATTTAGTAACCATGGTCCTCGGTGATGAGTGCGCAAAGGGGAGGAGGGAGATAGGTCGGTAGCTGGATGGGAGTGAGGAATTTTTAGTTTCTAAGAGTTTTTATTTGGCTTTTACATAAAGAAATAGGCTAAAACACCCAGATAAACCAACGCAGGGGCTATAACAGCCTTTCTCAACCTTTCTACCCTGGAGGAACCCTGCAAATAGCTTTTGGAGCTCAAGGAACCCCTGCAAACAATTTTTTGATCTCGAGGAACCCCCACATTTATTTTGCAGGAGGCATGGTCTTTAAAAGTATGTGTGGCTGTTTATTTCACTACCCACTATTACAGTGCCACTCATTATACTGCCTCCTAAGCCCCTAATTTAGTGCTTCTTGTTACAGTACCACCTATTATAGTAAGCTCCATTATACATCCCCACGATGGGGGAAAATGCCAAGGAACCCCTGCAGAGTACTCAAGGAACCCTGGGGTTCCAGTGAACCCTGGTTGAGAAAGCCTGGGCTATAACATGGTGACAGTGGGTGATGCATAGACAACATAGTGGCACTGAAGAAAAGTGGCAGATACTGGTTGAAAAGTAATGAAAGCTTGTGGGTGCCTTTAAGTGGCAGAAACCGGGTGTGTAAAGGTGCGTACACACATGCGACTATAGTCTTTTGAAATGATCATTCCCTGATCATTTCAAACGACGATCGTTTAAAAAAAAGCAGCCAACGACCATTAAGTCTAACGACGGACGAGCTAGATCGTTAAAAACGAACGATCTAGATTGGCGGATTTTTTCCAACGACGACAGGCTTGACATGTGCATTTTGCTATTTCTCCATGGAACTTTTCATTTTTATGCGCAAGCGCAATAGTTGCTTTACGTGATGTAACGTTCGTTCTAACGATCAGATCGTTACACACCTTTAAAAACTAACTTTACTTAGGTCGTTCTTTCGTCAATTAAAAGTTCATTCGTCGTTCACAGCGAACGATCGTTGTTGTATGTGTGTACGTAGCTTTACAAGTAGTATATAGTAAGAATATTCATATAGAAATAGGATCAACATTACAGAAATAAAAACAGATTTCTAATAATAGTAATAATAATGACCTATATTAGATTTCAATCTGGCCTCATAAGCAATGCTGTGTGTGTCATCTCTGAGACCAAAGATGCACTTAACATGCCAGAGGGGGATTTCATGGTACTGAAGCTCAGTAGAAGCCAAAGCAGGAAGACATCCGGGCACAGAAAATCACAGGGACAGCACAGCACACCCTGGAGAACCTCTATGCAGAGAGAGTTCATGCATAGGCATTGCGGTCCCTTACATATACTCCTGCCAAGTTTTGAACATGTTTCAACTTGTCCACACCGAGCTGTCCACAGACGAGACGCCTACAGGACAGTGCAGATACTGTGAATCCCGAGCCCGCAGTCAGCAGCAGCAGCCCAGCTATACTGTGCCCGACTGACTCCGCATCATCAGGAGAGGAGAGAGCAGCCTCAGCCCTCTGCATGCAGCACAGACCACTACACTCCGCAGCATGGAGAGACCCCGAGCTCAGGTAACTGCAGCTGCGCCTCCCCATTCCTGCATAGTTATATACGCTACTCAGCCACACATAGATTTTATCCTGTCACTTGATAAAGCTATTGATGTAGAAGCTGCAATGCATGGTGAAAGTTGAGCGAGGGTGTGCAGTATTATTTACCTCATATATTTATGTATTTGTGAATGGCTTGTATCTGGTTGGTTGCTTTTGCTATTGTTTTTAGAACTGATTTGGAGTAGTCTCTTCAACATCATTAAACTGTGAATTGCTTGTATTGATTAGCCATGCTATTGTGCACTGGCGTTCTTACTACCCTGGGTAATGCATAGACGCAGATCTCTGCTGCACGAGGTCAGGAACACTACAAAAATCTGCATCCATCATGTGGCATGCTCACTTGTACTATAGTGTCAGCATAGAGATATAATAGGTGGAGGTTGCTAGGCAGGCATCCGGAAGGGGCTAATATTAATTAATGGGAATGGCTAGGTGTCAGGATGAGGTTAAAGGACACCTGAACTGAGATGCATATGGAGGCTGACATTTTTATTTCCTTTTAAACTATACCAGTTGCCTGGCAATGCTGCTGGTCCTCTGCCTCTGATACTTTTAGCTGTAGACCCTGAACAAGCACGCAGGTCAAATGTTTCAGGATAGGGTCACACTTGAGGCCGCGGCTGAATCATCATTCTTGGCCGGTGTGATAAAAGATATTGCAGCCCATTATATTTTATTAGTTGAGCAAAAAGGGTGGTTTTGTTCCCTCGGGGGGATTATTAGGTGAGCAAGAGAGGGGAGGTTTCTGTGTGAGAATAGAGATAGGTTGGGTTGCATTTTCTGATACAGATAGCTGAAGTCAATGGTTAGGATGCACTTTCTGAGAGCTATAGCTATAAATAAGTGCAACCGGTTGCAAAATCTTATAAAGTTGCAAAAAATTTCACCACACCGGCAGCTAGCTCAGAACTGCTGATTGTCGGCAAAGGGGAATCGCACATGTTGTGTGATAAAAAGCAGCAGTGTCGTGTTTTTTTCCCCTGTGGCACAAAACCGCACAATTCTCCCAGTGCACTGTGATTGTGCATTGGGAACCATTATGTGCGTTATTGCAGGTGTGTTTCCACAACGCGTCTCTACAAGGGAGGAGGCGGCTAGAGTAAGCTATAAGGAGAGGTTACTGTCCTTATAGAGTAACCACTCTATAAGGAGAGTAAATTGTGAAAATGGTGCAGGATTTGCGTTTGGCGATTTGCGTTAATCGCTGGCTATTAATGCAAATCGCCCAAGTAAGAACGGGCCCATAAGGTTTTATAGCACTAACACTTTAAAAAAGCGCTAGCGCTTGAGCGTTTTGCCGAAATCGCGAACATTTGGCGTGTTTGATTTGCCCCTATACATCATCATTGAGCTAAGCTTTGACCCCTTACCTCACAGTCAGCAGACACATGGCAGCCAATCAGCTAGCACCCCTTCCTGGACCCTCACCACCCTATCAAAAAGCAGTTTTGGTGGCCATATTGGAACAATTCTCTGCTGACTGTTAAGGGGCTCATACACCTAATGATTTTCCTGCTGATATACAGCAAATTCGATCACTGTGATCGAAACTGCTGTGAAATCGGTGCGCAAACGTTTGATTTCCGTCCGAAATCAATCGTTCACTTCGATTCCCGTCAAGCCGTCTGTGCGTTAGATTTTTCTCGATCGCCGGCGGGTCGGGAGTGTGTCGACAGCGGTGTTCGAATGCCCGATGACCGACGCAATGCAGCGGCAATACATTACCTGATCCGGCCGGCACGTATCCAGGGCCGGATTTAGGCCTAGGCCACCTAGGCCATGGCCTAGGGCACCACAGGAGCAAGGGCACCAAAGCAGCAAACTAAACTGGTGCAGTATTTGCAAGACTGCAAATGCTGCAATTCAGGGAGATCAAGTGAGCGCCTAATCTCCATGCTGCTAGCCACCTTGCTCTCTGTGCACGTTGGCGTTGTGGCGTGCGGCTACGGACTTGGGCAGCATTGGTGACGGAGGGGAAGAGGAAGGTTCTGCACTGGAGATGAGCAGAGAAGTGAGTAACACTGATGGCTGCTGCTGTGTGGAGGCAAGCTGTACTGAAAGGGGGGAGTGGGAAAGGGAGGGATTAAGGGAGTCATATGGCTACCTAAACTGGAGGGGAAGGGGTCATCAGGCTACCTATACTAGAGGGAAAGAGGGGACGGGTCATCTGGCTACCTATACTGGAGGGGGGTCCTAAGGCTATCTATACTAGAAGGAAGGATGGAGGGGTCATCTGGCTACCTATACTGGAGGGAAGGGGGAGGGGTCATCTGGCTATCTATACTAGAGGGAATGATGGAGGAGTCATCTGGCTACCTATCCTGGAGGGAAGGGGGAGGGGTCATCTCGCTACCTATACTGGAGGGAAGGGGGGGGTCATCTCGCTACCTATACTGGAGGGAAGGGGGGAGGGGTCATCTCGCTACCTATACTGAAGGGGGGCGGCTGGTGAAATTGGCCTTGGGCGGTAAAGAGTACAAATCCGGCCCTGCATGTATCCCCACTGTCACCGCTGCTCCGTCTCCACGCTGGGCTCTGAGTCCAGCAGGCTTCACTTCTTCCTGTCCTGGCAGGAAGTTTAAACAGTAGAGCGCCCTCTACTGTTTAAACTTCCCTGGACGGAAAGAAGTGAAGCCAGCCGGAACCTGGCTGGCGTAGCCAAGCGGAGAAGAAGACAGCGGTGACAGCGGCGACACGCGCCGGCGGAGCAGGTAATGTATACGGGGGGGGGGGGGGGGGGATCGGGGGCCAGCGGCAGCACCACCACAGATTGTGATCGGTTTCATGCTGAAATTGATTCACAATCTGTTTGCAGTAAAGGCAGCCAATATGATCCCTCTCTGATCAGAGAGGGATCTATCTGTTGGTCGAATCTGATGGCAAATCGACCAGTGTATGGCCACCTTTAGCGAGAGCAGGGTCAGACTTGATGCAGATAGGTAGGGAAAGTATTAGCTAGGCCTGTGTTCTTGTTCCTTACTTGCTGTGAAATCACTCCAAACAGCCCTTTTGAGGGCTAGCCCATCGGTCTCCTGCATAATGTGATTTCTGCCCATTAGGGTTTAAAACCCAACTTTGCATCAACTCTGTGATTTTGGTGAGACTTTTGGCATGGATCCCCCTCTGGCATGCCAGATGTTGGACCCCTTGAAACAACTTTTTCATCACTTTTGTGGCCAGAAAAAGGTCTTTGTAGGTTTTAAAATTCGCCTGCCCATTGAAGTCTATCACCAGGTTTGCCTGGTTGCAAACATTTTGCGGAAGTTTGCGTTCGTGAACGGAAAATTCTATGTTTGCGACATCTCTAATGATCAGTAGGACTGCAAGACAACTGGTATTGTTTACAAGGAAATTAATATGGCAGCCTCCATATGACTCTCACTTCAGGAAACCTGAAATAATGAAAAAAAAAAAAAAAGGTCTCACTTAAAGTGGACTCAAACTAAAAATACAAGATTTCAGAAATAAAATCTATTTTCTAAATTATAATAATAAATAGCAGCCTTTTTCAGCTGCATGATGACAGATATAAAATATTTTACATTTATTGGAGGAATCCCTCCCTTCCTTTCAAATTGCCGGGATTTTTCCGGCAAACTGGTGTAGTAGATGGTGTCTGGCAATGGAGGAATTGCTAATGGCTGCCCCCAGTATAACCCTAGCTATGAAAAGAGAAGGGTGAAAAGCATGCACTGAAATGATCATAGGTTTGAAGGAGTGTTTATTTATCTTTGTATGTGTAGTGGTGCAACTAAATATTTTTAATTAAAAAAATGTTTGGGTCCGCTTTAACAGCCCCTTGCAGCCTTCCTGTCCCACGCAGGTCCTCCACGATTCTCAGTTCTGGCCTTTTGCCACTGTCGTACCGTCGACTTTCAAGTTGATGGCAACTGTGCCTGTGCGCCCCGAGCCACACATATCTTTGTAGCGTCCTGCGCTATTAGCAGAGAAAGATACGCGTGGCCCGGGGCGCGCAGGCGCAATTGACGAGTCCACCAAACCGAAGGCAGCTGGCGGCAGGAGAACGGAGAATCGTGGAGGACCGGCACTGAACAGGAAGCTGCAAGGGGCTGGCAGAAGCCCTAGGTAAGTGAAACTTTGTTTTATTTATTATTTTAGCTCAGTTCATCTTAAGGCTAGTGGCACAGAAAACAGGAACACTAGCGTTTTTGCCGATAATGAAAGTCTATGGGCCGCATGTAAAAATACATACAGTATTTGTGCATTTTACAATGTGCATTTTTCAAACTTGCTGCATAAATGCATTATGTAGCTCAAGTTGCAGAGGAATATGCAACTGTATATGATACTGTATTTTACTCCATTGATTGAGGAAAAATATTGCGAAATGCAATTGCAAACGCCTACAGAAATGCACTGAAAAAAAACCCCACACTGCAGAAAACGCTTGTTTTTTTGCACTGCCTAGTGTGCTCCCAGCCTTCACCAATTCTCTAATAAACTGCGGGGAAGTTTCTGTTTCTAGAAATGAGGTTTCAAGCTCTCTGTATGTCTTATCAGATTTAGCAAATATTCCCAAAGTGATCTTATTTAAATGTGGTTCTGGTTTTTGCAGTGCCCTTTTACTAAACTCATTACCCTGCAGGTGCGCCAAAGCTTTCTTTCCATATGCCTCCATGGCAGCATACATATGGGTTAAGCCCCACCCCTACCAATTAACAGGACCTTAGCTATAAAAGAAAGTGACCCCTAGCGAGCAGCATTCTCATTTTTGTCCTCACCTCCGAACAGGTTCCTTAGTGTTTCAGCGCTATTTATTTTTATTTTACTCTTACCTCGCCGACATTCCTGCGGCGTTCCGGCCAGGTTCAGCCTCTCCTGGTCACAGCCCTGTTGTCATGACTAAATGTCAAATTATTCAGGGACCTTATATCTGGGGTGATGGTGGGAGCTTGATCTAAATGATCTTTTACCCCCTTTATGGATGCTCTGCATGACTTAAATACGATTGCAGAGCACTGTGTGATACTTCTCACCTTTTTTTCTTCCTGTCTGCAGTTGCACAGGTTAGTGGTGCATAGTTCAGCTTCTCCTGCTGGGTGTTTGGTGCTGCGGAGTGTTCAGTGTGATTCCACTCACCTGTCTCACAGTGAAAGGCTCTGAAGCACATGGCTTAGAGTGCATTCCAGCTTGGAACGCACAGCCATCAGACCAGGAAGTGTTTGCAGTAACTGCTCTCCAATCCCTGCTCTGGACACAGCAGAGATCTCCTCACAGCTGAGCTCTCCTCCCCTCCTCTCACAAGGCTGGATACGCACAGGACTGTGCTGGCTGCAACACTACCTCCCTCTATGTCTGGCTTAAAGGTAAAGGCACTATTATTTGCTGTCCCTCTGATGTAATGCTTCTCAAGCTGCAGTAGGAGGTAAGTTATTCCAAGCATCTTGGTAGCACTATGTACTATATTTTATCATCTGCCATGCTCATTATAAATAGTTATATGAACAGTATTGTGTACTATGTGCAATATAAATGACATAGCATTCCTTGCATGAAAGTATTATCTGATTTCTTATTTTCTGCAACGTTTCATGTACCTCTTATCTTACTCATTTCATCTCTTGCGGTCCGTTGGACTGCATTCTGGATCACACTGTGCCAGAAACAGATAATTCTAAGGTCAATAGGTAAGAGTCATAAGTGACCCCGCTTTTCTACAAAAAAAGAGAGCACACCTTCCATAAATGGGCTGTACTTTTTTATATACAAGCCCAGGAAGAAGAGAACAATGGAGGGCAAGTTCCCACCACAGTTCTAGGACATTAGTTCTTTGTCATCATTTAAGATCCTGCTTTAGATCTTTATATCATCACTCAGGATCCTGCTCAAGGAGCAGGTAAATAACCTGCCTGGGAACTGGAGGATCAGGTCCCAGTTAAAGGCACCATAGCCCCCCAGATTGCTGGGTTTGTGGCGACAGAACCATGCCAGGGAAATCAGTAAAGTAGATCTGTTTCCACCAGATGGGAAAAGAGCCAGAGTTCCACCAGATGCACACATCCAAGATGATAAAGCAGGCTGTCCAGGAATCAGTGGACTACTATGAAGGCTCTTTGGTCCCCAAGCATCCTCCCAGCAAATCAATGAAGATACTGAATATCCTCAATTATCTATGGTTTAGCATGAATCCAATGAGAGTGAGCATACAGATATCTGGTTTCTATTTCTCCTTTATCCAAGCCATCTCTGAAGCCATTCACTGGGAAGAGGAAACCCTTCTCCAGGATAAGAAACGTCTGAAATAATTATCATTCTCCTTTCCTGTCTTGAAAGAGATCAAATAAAGATGAATAGGAAAAGGTAAGGAGAAAGTCCTTCCTGAAAAAGCAGACTTTCCAAACATCATCCTTTCTTCAAGAAAATTCTCCAGTCCTAGTGTTCACTTCCATGGTGGACATGTCAGTCATGTGTCTTGCATGCCATGTAAGGTTAAAAGTCTTGATTACTTTTTAAGATGTCCTAGACCATAAACGTGATATAGATTTAACAATGGTGTATACGACGACTGGAGGGGCATGTAAACCAGCCCTGGCTCTATCTTCATTTGCCACGGAAGTGGACAAGGATTCTGATTCTATCCTGGCAGCTTAGAGAACGTTGATATTGTCTCTAAGTTTATTAGGGAAGCGGCTATAGATTTTGTCCAGTCCACTTAATATGCCAGGCTTTTTGCCATGACAGTGAATTGGTCTGTTAAAAAAAAAAAAAAAATAGTCTGCTGATCCCAGCTTCCAACAAAATGTGTTTAAAATTCTGTTTGATGGAAGAAATCTTTTTAGTAACAAGTTGGATCTGGCAACCAACAGTCACGAAGGCTGGTATTATACCAAAGGAGAGAAGACATTGAGGAAGGAAAGACCAGACCATAGGAATTGGCAAACTTCACATGCTAATCTCCATAAGCTCACAAAGCAGTCAGCGCAGAGTCCTATTGACAATTCTGAAGTCCAGATAGTAGCTGCAAGACTTCAGCAGTTCCATATTATCTGGACAAAAAAACAATAAAGGACGAGTGGGCCACAGATACAGAGTGGTTCGGTTTTTCTTGGATGTGCAAGTTCACTCCACCACTCAGTCACTTTGTCTTTACAGAGACCTGCTCTTTTACATTCATGACTCATTGCAGAAAACGGCTGTTATGTTGGTTCCAGAAGAGGAGCGCTTTCAGGAAGTCTACTCTCCTCTCTTCATTGTAAAGAAGTCAGGTGATCTGCGTTCAGTACTGGATCTGAAATTCCTAAGGGGTCGTTTCCACTATCGCGAATCTGCATGCGTCCAACGCATGCAGATTCGCACATGTAATGCAAGTGAATGGACCTGTTTCCACTGTAGCGTTTGCGTGGTGCGTTTTTATGAGCGGTGAAAAAACGCACAAAAGAGCCAACGAATTCGCCTGCTAGTGGAATGCATGCGAATCGCCGCTAATGTATTTAATAGGGAAATCGCATGCGTTTTTTTACGCGTTATTTTACGCGATTACGCATGCGATTCCGCATAGGAACCAATGTAAATTAACACAGGCAGTGACATGGTTAAAAACGCACATAGCCTAACCTATGCGAAATCGCATGCGTAATCGCGTAAAATAACGCGTAAAAAAACGCACCTGCATGCGATTTCTTCTGCGGTGGAATCCAGGCGATTCCGCACCGCTACAGTGGAAACAAGCCCTGAATCTTCATCTTTCTGAAAACATTCAAGATGGAGTTACAACAAATGACTTGGCAGATACATTCATTATTTCAAACTTCTTTCCACCATGCAGTTGGTAACATTCTTCTCCAGTAACCATCCTCCTTCTCGACATTATCACAGCCATGACAACCTTTTTTGGTACTAGTGTGTCTGGTGGCTCAGTTGAGAAAGCAAAGTTAGGACTTTATCACTATTTAGACAATCTTTTGTTGCTAGCCTCAGATCCCAAGGCTCTACTGTGTTAGCAACAGATTCTTCTTCAAACACTGTCTGTCTTTGGCTGGTTAACAAACAAGGAGGAAAGCCACCTCACTCCTTCTGAGGACCTAATCTTTCCATGAGCAAGATTCCAATCTATATCCAATGCAGTAACCAGATGAGAAAATTGCTGCCAAAAGTTTGCGAGTGCTGATTATCATACTATATTCATTAATCAAGGTGTTGTATACACCTCCTGGGCACTTCGTCCTCTACAATCCAGATGGTCAAATGGGTTCACTGGCACATCTGCCCATTCCAACTAGGGTTTCTCCATCAATGAAACCACCAGAGTTGCTCTCAGACCATCCTTCTCACTCTCACGATGAGACTGTCTGCGGTGGTGGCTAAACACAAGCTCAACAACTATTAACCAATCATTCACCCATAACTCGTAAACATGCAAGCATGGTTTGACATGTTTACAGGTCGTATTAGCTTAGGTAAAATAGTCACAACAAAGCTGATCGATCCCTGCAAATATACTCAAACACAGGGTAGATTATATGGTGCTTCAGACCTTCAGCCATCACTGGGATGAGATGTCAGTCTTTGATATCAGGTAGCAGAGGGACACAAGGAGTCTGTTCCTCATGTTAGAGGTCAGCAATATTATCTCCAGTGCAGAGAGCAATCTCTGCAGCATCATGGCAGTTTATCTCATAGGGCCTCAGAACTCTGCGGCAGATTTTCTCAATCAAGGGGACTGAGGCAATAGCTTGTGGCCACTCAATAAAATATATCCAGAGTGATCTGTGACCATTGGGTAGGTGGACCTGATGGCAACCTACATCAACTAAATGCCAGCTCGAGGAGATTCGCCCCAACATTCAAGGGCTCAGGGTGCTCTGGCAACACCTGAAATTTCTGAATGGTCTCTGTTCTTTTCCTCCAACTCCACTTATCTTCAAAATTCTGAGACTCCTCCTAGAACAAGTGGTACTCCTGGAGGTGGGTCCATTTTGGCCATGCCAGCCATGAGTCCCTCTAATTTGGAGCCTGAAGTTGGAACCTCCTATTCCTCTTCCAGTCAGACCAAACCCCCTGTCCCAGGACTCAATTTATCATCTGTCTCCTCAATCCCTTGATTGAATGGCTTAAGGATTGTGGGAGGAAGCTTAGAGACCTGGTAAACTCAGAATCATTGATAAACACACTGCTAAAAGCAGGGAAAACTACCACAAACTGGAAAATATTTTTTCTCAATTGCTCTGGTAAATAATTTAGACCCAATGGGTCCACCAGCCAGGGCTGTGGAGTCGGAGTCGTGGAGTCGGGCAATTTTGGGTGCCTGGAGTCGGAGTCGGGAAAAAATGCACCGACTCCGACTCCGACTCCTAATGAATTTGTAACTGTAATTAAAATAGAAAATATGATAAAATGTTCTATTTCTCAGATAATAGTCATTAAAAATAATGTATATATACAGTAATAGCTGTGCTTAGTCCACAAAAATGAAATAAACCAATCAAAATTAGTTACTTGTGCTGCTTCACTAAAGCAGTCCCCGTATTTTTAAGGTCAGATATACATATCTGATTGTGACTGTATATATGATGCGTACACAGGAATCTCTTATATATACTAAATAACATCTATGCTGTAAGAATAAAGCCTGATGTGTAGCTGTGTCACTAATAGAGATGGTCAATGAGATGGAAATAATTCTGCACTGATGCTGATTTATGCAAATGTATGCACTGAAATCAAATAATTTGATATGTTATTAAAATTTGGTTTGGTGACTACAAATTAAAGGGTACCTGAGACGGATGAAAAGTAAAGTTTTATACATACCTGGGGCTTCCTCCAGCCCCCTTCAGGCTAATCAGTCCCTCACTGTCCTCCACCACCCGGATCTTCTGCTATGAGTCCTGGTAATTCAGCCAGTCAGCGCAGTCCGGCCGCATGTCACTCCCACAGCCAGGAACATTCTGCACCTGCGCAATAGTGCTGCACAGGTGTAGTATGCTCCTAGCGGTGGAGTGTGTTTATGCGCACTACGCCAGACTGGCTCAAGTACCTGGACTCATAGCAGAAGATCCAGGTGGTGGAGGAGGACAACGAGGGACTGATTATCCTGAAGGCGGCTGGAGGAAGCCCCAGGTATGTATAAAACTTTAATTTCATCTGTCTCAGGTTTACTTTGTTACACAGTAGTACTATACTCTACATATGCACTCCTCACAGAGCTGCAGGGAATCCACTGAGAATGCTGTGCACATTGAACACAGAGGTGTTGTCTGTTTACAATCTCCTCATTCCCCTGCAGAGTACCTGCACATCATTCTTACATGTACCCACACTTACATTGCCTAGGGCCTGATAGATGTTCTTTGTTCCGGTTTGTACCTTTTACAAGTACTATTACTAAGGACTAGTTTTAGTCTAAAGGGAATAAATATAGTAGTCTACATATCCTTCTCACTTCAGTTGTCTTGTAAAATTCCTAAGCGTTGGCAGTTATGAGACGAATTTCATGTTACATACTTTTAATCAACAAAATTGTAATATGCAAATTAGAGGAGTCGGAGTCGTGGAGTCGGAGTCGGTGGAATCCTAAACTGAGGAGTCGGAGTCGGTGGATTTTTGGACCGACTCCACAGCCCTGCCACCAGCACAACATATTCTTAGCTTCCTCCAGATTGGCCTATAAAAACAATTGGCTTGCACTCTCAAAGTGCAGATTTCTGCCATCTCTGCTTTGACGGATCACTGCTGGGTCTCTCACCCTCTAATAGTTCAATTTATGAAGGCTGCCACCAAGAACAAGCATCCTAATTGCAACCTTTTTCCAAAGTGGGAACTGCGCAGGTTCTCAGTTACCTAGCAAAACCTCTTTTTGACCCAGTAGAAGACTGCAGGAGATGAGACTTAACAACCTTAAGAACTATGCCTCTAGTCGCTATCTCTTAGGACAGAAGAGTTTCCGAGCTCCAGGATCTAGGGCAGTGGTCCTCAAACTAAGGCCCGCGGGCCGAATGCGGCCCCTTGAGGCTTTTTTACCGGCCCCCCACACACAAAATATATTACTTATAGATGCGGTCAGTCGCATCTTTAAATATTGGTGGTCCACATACAGAATAGCAGTGCAGGCACCACCCATCCACATGGAAGCCAGAAAGCAGTAATTTGCTGGTTTCCAATCAAATTCCACATCAGGTGACACTGCTGTCCAACTGGACTTCAGGTTGTCACCTGGGTATGCTTGACTGTATGGCCCGCAAAGACGACATTTTATGTATATTGCGGCCCCCCAGCAGTTTGAAGTACGTTGACCCGGCCCTCGACCCAAAACGTTTGGGGACCCCTGATCTAGGGGCTCATTCTTGACATCCTACTCAGTAGTTTTGAGACCACTACAGCACTTCACTTCCGGGCTTCCCTTTAATCAGGATCGGGCAGTGCCATCTTTTATGGATACAAATTCCTTTGATCTGCATGTTCTAGATCAGGGGTCCCCAAACTTTTTTGGTCGAGGGCTGGGTCAACATACTTCAGACTGCTGGGGGGCCAGAGTATACATGAAATATAGAAAACATTACATTAAGCCTAGGTAGTTTAAACTATTACCTGTTAACATGTGCAGCCCTTAGGTCTCCCATTTAACCAAATGCCCCCCAACACAGCTTGTGCAGAAAGTATGCCCCCCAACACAGCATATGCAGATAGTATGCCCCCCAACACAGCATGTGCAGACAGTATGCCCCCCAACACAGCATATGCAGATAGTATGCCCCCCAACACAGCATGTGCAGACAGTATGCCCCCCAACGCAGCATGTACAGACAGAATGCCCCCCAACGCAACATGTGCAGATAGTATGCCCCCAACACAGCATGTGCAGACAGTATCCCCCCAACACAGCATGTGCAGACAGAATGCCCCCCAACGCAACATGTGCAGATAGTATCCCCTCAACGCAGCATGTGCAGACAGTATGCCCCCAACGCAGCATGTACAGACAGTATCCCCCCCAACACAGCATGTGCAGATAGTATGCCCCCAAACAGCATGTGCAGAAAGTATGCCCCCCAACACAGCATATGTAGATAGTATGCCCCCCAACACATAGCATGTGCAGACAGTATGCCCCCCAACGCAGCATGTGAAGATAGTATCCCCTCAACGCAGCATGTGCAGACAGTATGCCCCCAACGCTGCATGTGCAGACAGTATCCCCCCAACACAGCATGTGCAGACAGTATCCCCCCAACACAGCATGTGCAGACAGTATGCCACCCAACACAGCATGTGCAGATAGTATCCCCCCAACGCAGCATGTGCAGATAGTATCCCCCCCCCAACACAGCATGTGTAGATAGTATCCCCCCCAACACAGCATGTGCAGATAGTATCCCCCAACGCAACATGTGCCGATAGTATCCCCCCAACACAGCACGTGCAGATAGTATCCCCCCCAACACAGCATGTGCAGATAGTATGTTCTGCAACACAGAGGAAAACTCCTCCGGAGGAGAAGCAGCAATTCATGTAGCGCCCGAAGAACATCTTTGCTACAGACAGTGAAGCATACCCAGGTGACAGCCTGCAGTCCAATTGGACCCATGTGGATGGATGGTGCCAGCACTGCTATTCTATATGTGGGTCGCAAGTATTTAAAGATGCAGTGGACCGCATCTATAGGTAATAGATTTTGAGAGTGGGGGGCCGGTGAAAAAGTCTCAGGGGGCCACATTCGGCCCACGGGCCTTAGTTTGAGGACCACTGTTCTAGATGTTGCAAGAACACTTAGAGCCTATGTGAATGTAACAATGGAGCTTCAGGAAATCAGAACAGCTCTTCATAATTCCATCAGGTCTGAGAAAGAGCCAGCTAACATCAAACTCAAAAGATCTCTTCATGGCTCAAATGAATCAACAAAGCCTTTTATTAAGGCTAGCCTATTATCAGGGTTTGTGACCTTGTCCCTCTGGGTGGCATCACAGTGCACTCTTCTCAGCTGTCCCCTGTGCCACCTTCGCTATCCGGGCAAAGATTCACCAGGCTGCCAACTGGTCCTCTGTCCATACTTTCATTGCCCATTTCAGAGTCAATCCAGCAGCCTCCGCTTCAGTTTAATTTAGAAAGAAAGTTATTTCTGAATCTGTTAAAGCCTTAATTTAAATTATTTTTGGTCAGCAAGTCTTGTCCCACCCTTACTTTTTTTCTGCTAGTTAAATCCCATATGTATGCTGCCATGGAGGCATATGGAAAACGGAAAATTTTATACTCACCTAACGGTAATTTTCCTTTCCATGTGCATCCATGGCAGCATAGGGATTTCCCTCCCTTTCCTTTTGTTGACTTTTTGCTGTTCTCCGGTTCGGCTAGTCAATGAGAATGCTGCTCGCTAGGGGTCACTTTCTTTTATAGCTAAGGTCCTGTTAATTGGTAGGAGTGGGGCTTAACCCATATGTATGCTGCCATGGATGCACATGGAAAGGAAAATTACCGTTAGGTGAGTATACAATTTTCCGTTTTACCTACACCAGCATGTTTGCTATTTAGAAGGATTTATCCTGGAAATCTATACTAATTATTGCTGCTTTTGTGACTATATAACACTAAAGTCACATCTGTATTATTATTTTGTTCATTAGAGCAATGTGTAACCCAAACTTCTAACAGAGTTTGAGGGACTTGGTAGGTGTTTGTTTTCTAAAATGTAATGTCCAGTTCCAGGCACACATCTGTATAGACAGCTACACAAGCAAAGTATCCGAATGTTGCCCATTATAAAAATCTGATCATATGTAAAACATTGTAGCTAAACGAGTGTAGGAGGAGCTGCTTTTCATCATTGCACATTAGTGTGCTGTTCATATTGCAATAGGATGGGACAGAGACAGAGATGTATGAGAGGATTGCAGCCTGAAGCTCTGTGGTCTTAAAGAGAACCTAAACTGAGAAGGATATGGATTTTTCCTTTTAAAACAATACCAGTTGACTGACTCTCTTGCTGATCCTGTGTCTCTAATACGTTTAGCCTCAGCCCCTGAACAAGCATGCAGATCAGGTGCTCTGACTGAAGTCAGACTAGATTAGCTGCATGCTTGTTTCAGGTGCGTGATTCAGCCACTACAGCCAAAGAGATCAGCAGGATGCCAGGCAACTGGTATTGTTTAAAAGGAAATATCCATATCCTTCTCAGTTTAGGTTCCCTAGGGCCCTGTTCACATCACAAACGTGGACGGGCACGCACGCGGAACGCAACGCGTACGAACGCACGACATCCGCGTTTGTGTGCGTTGCGTGGCTGATCCCATCACTGAAAAGTGAATGGGACAGCCACGCGTTTTTACAAAAAATGCGTACAGCATGCGTTCCCGGACCGCACAGGTCCGGAACGCATGCAGTGTGAACATCAGACATTGCACTCTATGCAATGTCTGATGTCGTGCGTGTCGGCCACCTGCACGCGTTTCCAAAACGCGGCTGGAAACGCGTGCAGTGTGAACTTAAAGGTGGCCACACACGATACAATAAAATGATCCGATTTTACGGCAATTTGATAAAAACGATCGGATCTCCCGAAAAAATCGAAAGCTTTTTTTCATTCGACTGAAAAATCCGATCGGATTTCCCGTTTTCTTCGATTTTTATCGATCCGGAATGCCAGATATTTTTCTTCAATCTTTCTAAAGATTGTATGGTGTGTGTTAGATTGTCAACTTATTAATAACAATAACAATAATATTTATATAGCGCTTTTCTCCCTGGGGACTCAAAGCGCTGTGACCCTGCATTATGCAGTCTCAAAGGCTAGGGAAAAGAGGTGAGTTTTTAGCCTTTTTTTAAAGCTGTCCAGAGAAGGAGCCTCTCGTACTGATTGTGGAAGTGAGTTCCATAGAGTAGGGGCTGCATAGGAAAAGGCCCGAGCACCAAATGTTAAGTGTGTCCTGGGAATAACCAGCTTCATCTTGTTGGCAGAGCGGAGGGTGCGTGGAGGGGCATAAAGTACCAATAGATCCGCTATGTATTTGGGTCCCATGTGGTGTAGAGCCTTGAATGTCAGCAGGCAGATCTTAAAATTGATTCTCCATTTTACTGGCAACCAGTGAAGAGTTTGCAGTACTGGGGTGATGTGTGAGCTGCGGGGGGCATTGGCTAGGAGTCTGGCTGCAGCATTCTGTACTAGCTGTAAGGGGCGCAGAACCTTTTCTGTAGATCCGATTAACAGGGCGTTGCAGTAGTCTAGCAATTTTGTCAGTTTCCAATCATTTTTATCATAATTGGGGAAAAAATTGAACATACATGTGTGGTACATTGGTCAGATTTTTGAAATGTTACAATCAGTCAGAAAAATTGATTGCAATTCTTAAATTGAACAGATATTTAAAAAATTGTATGGTGTGTGGCCACCTTTAGCTAGATGAAATGTGATGGGATGGCGAACAGGTACAGTATCAGCTAGATGAGAAGCTTATTAATGCAGGGCCAGAGTGTACCCGAGGTGATATGAGACATGGGGCCATATGCAATTCACTTTTTCACCTGAGTTTTCTCCTAGGTGATATTTTGAAACTTGTCAATAAAATGCATTTTAAAACCCCAGCAAGCAAAAAAATACTCAAAATAATTTTGATAGTATCTTTTCTCCTACTTTGTGGTACTTTTTCCTTTGCAAATTGCTGAAAACGTATTCTAAATTGAAGATGAAAAATTATCTCCTAGGAGAAAAGTCAGGTGAAAAAGTGAATTGCATATGGCCCATGATGAGATAATTGTTTATCTCATCAGTTTATTTTCACCTCGGGTTCACTTTAAGCCTCAAACACATGTAGGAGGCATAAACCATGGGAGAAGGATCCGCAAACCAGACTTGGTTGAGTGAAAAAATTGTCTGTTCTTTATTAAATAGTATCACATGACAAGAATGGTAGTGCAATAAAATCACAGGATTGATTTTATTGCACTACCATTCTTGTCATGTGATACTATTTAATAAAGAACAGACAATTTTTTCACTCAACCAAGTCTGGTTTGCGGATCCTTCTCCCATGGTTTGTGCTTAAAGGACTGGCTCTCTAGATCCTGCACCGACTGGTATGTGTTACCATGGGGGTAGAGCGTATATGAACTTGTTCACATGTAGGAGGCATGTCGCCCAGGAGGGATTGGGACGTAATCAACTTGGGCAACGCAGGGCCAACGCTGTACATTTGCATTGATAGCCTGTAGGCTAGCGACGTGTTCTGTTGCTATGCAGGGGGAAGAGGACTGATGGAGCAGCATGTGATTGACATAACACAGCATGCGGTGTGAGTGGGGAGAACGATGCTCCCGTCTGGAGCTGGCCAGATTGATTTGCCAGACTGATGCTTTTCAAGGCGTCAGGGGGCATTGATGGTTGCTGTACACATGCTAGATTCTCAGCAGGGGCTGTTGTTATTGGCCGCCTCAGCGGAACTACATCTAGTGTGTGCATAAAGGTCCGTACACACGCCGGACCGGAGGCAACGATGAGTCCGTCGTCACCTCCCGCTGGGTGGGCGTTCCAACGACAGTCCGGCGTGTGTACGCACTGTCGGCGGACTGATACGGCTGTCTCTGAGCGATCCGCAGATGTGTTTTTCATGCGTTTTGCTTGCGTTTTAATGTGTTTGCGGTTCGCTAAGGTAAAATGCATATGCGTTTTGTATGCGTTTTTCTTTAATTTATGCAAATACATAGGAAGGCAACAGGAAGCGGAAACACATCAGAGAACCTTAATTTTTATTTAAAAACGCATTAAAAAGCGCATGAAAAACACAATGCATATTCGTTACCATAGACTTTTATTATGTGCGTTTTGGCAGCCAGACTGCATATTATGCAACACTTCCAGCATTTGCGAAACGCATACTGTACAAACAGTGAAACGCAGCTTCTTCCGAGTCCCATAGACTAAAATTGCTGCATAAAACGCAGCGTTTCCCGCTACGCTACCATTTGTGCTATGTGTGCACCCAGCCTGAAATCAATTGAAAATCTATCCAACTGCAACATTGCACTGCTCGATCTACCACCACTTCCTTTTCACATCCAATGGACCAAAATATTCCTTATGGTCCATTCTGAATTTTGATGGAAATGACGATTGATGCAGCTCATAGCACTATAGATTTCTGGCAGATTCTAACAGAGTGAAAATGGATGCATGAATCAGTGCTAGATAATATTTTTTAAACGTATTTTTTTGCATGCTGTTATTATTGTAGTTTATTTTTTACATTATCCCCTTATACCAACAGGCATTTTTTCTCTGCCCCTGTTTGCTCTGTGTCCACTGGGATCCCCTCTGAGACTTATGCACATCTTGCAGGTTTAGGAGATCAATACACAGCTAAGCTCAGTTAGCCCAGGAGGGGGAGGAGAAGGATGGCTTCATGTTATATAGCAGGATATTGCTGAACCGGGATAATTTCCTCCAGTCAGACATATAGGGAGTTTGTAGATTGCATTGCTGATATTGATAATGTATATCACCCCAATGTAACACACTCGTGTGACACCAAGTTGCCTTGCAGAGTGTTGAGGTTGTGTGAAGGAGAGAACCTTTGCTGGCACATGCAGTGGTAATCAATATGTGCCATGGGTCAGTGCACACTGCCGTGCTACCAGCCGAGGACTCTGGCTTCACAAATGGATTAATACTTCCCTTGATTACAGCACTTGTTCATCGCTTCTCCCTCCAGCCTGTAAAACAATACTTTCTCAGCTGGGTTATTTCAGGGCATAATTAACGTTGAGAGTTACGGTCTTCTGGTCTGCTCTCCTGCTGCTCCTGTGGGTGGGGGGTGCAGTACTACAGCTTTAATTGTCGTATTGCGAAATCTTTCTCCTTCAGGAGATCTGCAGAGCAGCAAAACCTGCCTGAGAATGAAGGATGGAGAGGAGCTCAGAGAATTGCCTATGCTGTTCACTAGCATTGCATCTCTACAGGACCAGTAATAGACACTGTCCTGTGGAGCAGCACTATGGCCTGGTAAGAGGCAAGATATGTTCTCCTAGAGAGCAGCATTACGTGCTGTCCTGGTGAATAGCACTATACACTGCATTGTAAAGTAACGTTACACAGTGACCTGGGTCACCGGGAAGCAGCATTATACACCGACTTCAGAACCAACACTGTCCTGTAATGTAGGTGTATACATTGTCCTATGGAGCAGCATTATATGACTTGGGGAGCAGCAGTTTACAGTGATCTCAGAAAGTAACACTATAAATTGGCCTGGGGAGCAACTGACTTGGGGAATATAGCTGTACTCTGTCCTTAGGAGCAGTACCTGACCTGGGGAGCAGCATTATACCTGATCTGGGGAGCAGCATTATACCTGACCTAAAGAACAGCATTATACCTGACCTGGGGAGCAGCATTATACTTGACCTGAGGAGCAGCATTATACGTGACCTGGGGAGCAGCATTATACCTGGCCTGGGGAGCAGCATTATGCCTGACCTGGGGAGCAACATTATACCTGACCTGGAGAGCAGCAATATACCTGACCTGGGGAACAGCAATATACCTGACCTCGGGAGCAGCATTGTACCTGATGCATGGAGCAGCATTATACGTGACCTGGGGAGCGGCATTATACCTGACCTGGGGAGCAGCATTATGCCTGACCTGGGGAGCAACATTATACCTGACCTGGAGAGCAGCAATATACCTGACCTGGGGAGCAGCAATATACCTGACCTGGGGAGCAGCATTATACCTGATGCATGGAGCAGCATTATACCTGACCTGGGGAGCAGCATTATACATGACCTGGGGAGCAGAATTATACCTGACCTGGGGAGCAGCACTTTACCTGACTTTGGAGAGCAGCATTACACCTGACTCGGCGAGCAGCATTATATCTGACCTGGGGATCAGCAGTATACCTGACTTAGGGAGCAACATTATATCTGATTGGGGGAGCAGGACGATACCTGACTTGGGGAGCAGCACTATATCTGACTAGGTGAGCAGAATTATATCTGACATAGGGAGCAGGGCAATACCTGACTTGGGAAACAAAGTGTAATGCATGCCAATGCTTGTCTGTTATCCACACAATACACGGCTGCAGTGCAACATCCAGATATAGAGAAATACATCTCTTTATCTTGGCTATTGAAGCAATACGCTTCAATAGCCAAGAGAACGTCTAAGCACTCGCACGTGTCCAGTGTAGATGCACTCGTTCATGGTCACACAGACAGAAGTTGTTTAGTGGGATCCAGCACTGAAATGGTGGGATGGGGAAGGTCTGGGAAGCCTCTGGACTATCCAGAGTCTTCCCACTACTGAGGTAAGCATCTAACTTTTAGGCCCTGTTCATAGTGGTAAGTTACATTGCAGAATATATCTGCATGTCAACTGTGCTCATACAACTCTATGGGCCTATTCATGGTATAGGATCATGTTATTCTAACTCGCTGCATGTAGGCTTTGTTTTAAAGTCTATGGCCAGTCTCCATTGCAGTTCACGGTCGATATACCGCTTGTGCTATGCAACTGACCACTGTAAACTCAGCCTTAGGCTAGGCTCAAAGTGCAGACGTGCGTTACGTTGCTACACAACTCAGATACAATGCAATGTAAAGTAATGTGGTTGCGGTGGCATGTGATGTTACTAAGGCATAACAATCAAAATTGCATCATAGATGTGCGCCGTTTGTGTCACACATTTAAGACTATAAAGCTTCGCCTTTTTTAAAAACAAATTTGTTGCCTGTAACGTAGTGTAATGCGATGCAAATATTCAAACATGCCAGCGTTACCATAGACTAACATTGAGGGTTAGTTCACACTTGGCATTTGGTAGCGTTTTGCTGATCGCCGGCTGTCAGCAAAAAGCTGTTTTTTCACTGTACAGGAAAGCGATTTAGGAGTGATTGCGTTTTGTGATTCTATAACATTGAAATGCAATTGCTCCAAAAATGCTGCATGCACCATCAGCAAATCGCTAATCACTGGCGATCGCTACAATGTGAACACTACCATTGATTTGCATTAGCAGCAGCATTTTGCTGATCGCCAGTTATCAGCAAAACGCTGAAATGCCCAGTGTGAGCTAGCCCTGAGTGCACCAACGCATATATTTGCATAAACGAGAGCAGGATCTGCGTTATTTTTATGTACGTACATTTTTGACGCACCACATGCATTGTGAACGTCTCCATTAAAAAAATATGTTACGACACAACGTAACTGAGCACTGTGAATGTAGCCTAAGGTTAGGTTCACAGTGGTCAGTTGCATAACTAATGCGTTATAATGACTGTGAACTGCAATGGAGACGAGACATAGACTTTAACCTCCTGGGTGGTGCATTTCTGTCTGGATTTATGTGTCTAAAAGCGGTACATTTTTTGTAAGAATTTTAGGCCTTCAATTCTTTAGTCATAACTCACCAAAATATGTCAGAGTAAAGGTCTTATAGACATCCCACATATAATAAAACACGAATACACAAAATTGTTGAAATACTTAAATTAATAAACTTAAAAAATAGTGAAACTGCACATATAAGGCACCAGACTATGCAGTATGTACATATATACCTAATACACCTCTCGTGTGTGGTATATTTTGAAACAGGGAATGGCACAGAGGGCGACATAACAATCGGGGCAGTAGAAGCGTGACTCCTTTCAGACTTTTCTCCCTTTGCTATTAGTCTTAGGCGGCAGGCAGAGAATAGTCAAAATCCAGGCAGAGGTCGGTTCAGGCGGCAGGCAGAGAGTAGTCAAAATAAAGGCAGAGGTCGGTGCAGGCAGAGAGTAGTCAAAGTACAGGAAAAGGTCGGAGCAGGGGGCAGGCAGAGAGTAGTCAAAATCCAGGCAAAGGTCGGTGCAGGCGGCAGGCAGAGAGTAGTCAAAATACAGGCAGAGGTCGGTGCAGGCAGCAGGCAGAGAGTAGTCAAAATCCAGGCAGGCGGCAGGCAGAGAGTAGTCAAAATACAGGCAGAGGTCGGTGCAGGCAGGGAGTAGTCAAAGTACAGGAAAAGGTCGGAGCAGGCGGCAAGCAGAGAGTAGTCAAAATCCAGGCAAAGGTCGGTGCAGGCGGCAGGCAGAGAGTAGTCAAAATACAGGCAGAGGTCGGTGCAGGCAGCAGGCAGAGAGTAATCAAAATCCAGACAGAGGCCGGTGCAGAGTTCTGCACCGGCGCAGCTACAAGCCTTAATTAACTGCACAGGCGCAGAACGCTCCAAGCAATGGGAGCTCAATCAAGGAGGCTTGGGATCGTGCATGCACAGTAATCAGCCTCTACCAGGGCTGACAGCAGCAGAACAGATAGAATAGAGGGAGCTGTCACAGTACAGGAGGCTGAAAGAAGCCCCAGGTAAGCATAAATCCTCTTATCAGGTTTACTTTAAACTCAAAAGCCTGCACTTCAGCTGCATCTCACATGTTTCGTTTCAATCCCATATGGTGATGTACAGAAAAAAAAATGTGAATATTGTGTGATGTCAAAGTATTTATGTTCTGTATGTGTTACACTCCTCTACTTTTCTAGGTTGGGAGGCATGAAGAGCACAGCTGTTGTCCTCACCCTTGGGCTGGGAGCACACTAAGCAGTGAAGAAAAACACGTGTTTTCTGCACTGCGCATTTTTAAATTTTTGCTTCCTTTTTGGTGCATTGAGTTTTGCTTTGCATGTGTAATTCATTTTTCATGCACTTTTGTGTGTTTCACATTTGCATATATTATTGATATTGATATTATTGACACTGAAGCGAAAAAAAAATATGATATAGTGAATTGGTTGTGTACTATGAATAATTACTAAAAGATTAGCAGCAAAGAAAATATTCTCATATTTTTATTTTCAGGTATATAGTGTCTTTGTCTAACATTGCATCATTCTCTAATATGTGCAGATTACACAACACTCAGCATTCAAAATGATTCTTTCAGAGCAGTCTTGAACTAATGACCTCTCCTCTGGCAGAGAAAAAGTAAATAGTTCAGGAACAGTTGAGATAATAAAAGTCAGAAAACAGCCCTCTCCATGACTTTGAAAGTCGTAGAGATCAATGGCTTTTTTGCATAGAGATAACAACTGCAGTTTCTTAACTCTTCCTGTACTGGAAACAATTAGACTGATGTATCTGATCTTAATATTTTATTTCTTAGCTGTACTACACATACAAATCATAATATCATATTTTTTTTTTCGCTTCAGTGTCTCTTTAATGGAGTAACAGTATAATATTTTTTTTTTTATTTTTTTTTAAAGCATCAAAAACGCATGTAAAAACGCATCCCTCTACGTCTTCATTGAAATACATTATGTGCGTTTTCCATGCATTTTTGAAAACTATGCAGCAAGTTGTGTGTTTTTCCAAAGACGCACAATGTAAAACGTACATATATGGCTTTTTACATGCGGCCCATAGACTGTCATTAGCAGCAAACACGCTGGCGATTTCCACAACACTAGCGTTTCTGCCCTTTCCTAGCCTCAAAACCTTTTCTCTCTGCTTCTACTACCACTATTTCCTTTCTATGATTATTATAAAAAAATGTGCAGTACAAAGTTGTATTCTCAACCAAACTTGGTTTCCAACTCCCATATGATGTCTTCACGCCTCATCCCCTCCGATGACTCATGCTGTCTTCTCTGGCGTGTGTTCACAGAGACTTGACCACATGATCTGTCAAAATGGAGGGGTGAAGAGTGTTTTCCAGCTGTGATCAGCTATTCTTTTGGTCTGTATAAACTGCCTCTTTAATTTACCTGTATAAGGCTCTGTTCACAGTGAGCCGGATCACAAATGGCCTATAGAAGCGGACAGTGTGAGTAGAGTCCAGAGCATTTCAGATAGAATTGATCCACAGAATGGATTTATTAATCCAATAGTTTCGCTTGGCACCATCAACAAACTCTACTTTCAACCAATTTCATTGCAATTATTGGACCGGAAAGGTCGATCATTCACTAACATTTTGCCATTAAAGGGACTCCGAGCACCTCTCATGGGCATCCCTTTAAGCCAGACGACTTCCAACAAAGTCGTGCAATGACCCCTCTGGAGGATCCTCTTGCAATGGAGACGCGTGTCACTTCCTCTTCCTGCTTCATTTAGTGATGCACTTCTCTAACAGAGAAGACAGGGGTGACCCGGAAGTTATAACATATCCAAGATGGCAGCCGCGATTTTTAAATTGAAATTGAACGAAAACTAGTAGAATGGCGATTCAGGTATCAAATGAAAGAGGAGAGCACAGGCTACAGAAAGGTATGCATCTTTAAGTACTTTGCAGTACTGGTCAGAGTCTTAAAGGCATGCCCATGAGAGGTGCCTGGAGTCCCTTTAATGGGCACCTTACTTCAGGAATTGATTACAGCAGATCAGATCTTTGCAAATCTATAAGCCAATCAAACTGACCATGTGCTTCTTTGAGTTCTCATAGACACAAGCATCCGTACTGTCAGGCAAAGAGCTGTAGAAACTTTAAAGTGAACCTAAACCAAACGAAGAAAAAAAGAGTTTCACTTACCTGGGACTTCTACTAACCCCCTGCAGCCGTCCTGTGCCCGCGCCGTTCCTCAACGAACCTTTCTCCCCCCCCCCCCCCAGTTTCATTTCTGTCGACTTACAGCCGGCGGGCCACTGTGCTTGCATGGTCCTGGGTGCGCGCATCCTCGTTTGCACTCCAGTCTGTGAGAGCGTGTGCAGGGCAGTAAGAGAAAGGTTCGGAGAATGACAGACAGGCTGTGGGAGAGAACTCCAAAGCAGAAAGAGCGTGAGAAGTCCTGGATGCGAGAGTGAGAGGAGGTGACCAAGCTAGAGGACAAAGGGGTCTCCTGAGAGAACCAGGGGTTCTGGGTGGGGAGGTATCTGGAGATTAATGAGGAAATGCATGGAGGTGACAGCTTGTGTGGAGCTTTGTATGATAGCGTGAGGCCAGTTTCAGACTACCAGCTGACAGTGGCGGTGCGGGCCGCACCTCCAAAAACAAGTCTTCATGGATTACCGTGTTAATATGCGGTAATCCCCTTCTGGCTGACAGCCAAACCGGAAGTGACGCTTGCCTACGCTCACTTCCTGTTTCAGAAATATGGAAGTGCACAGAAGCGTATTGTAAAAATATACTTCCTCACATGCATACTGCAATGCCACGACATTTATTTTTTTAAATCCCTGCGTCGCCATAGACTTACATGACTGCCGGTCTGCCGCAGGTCACCGGAGAACCGTAGGATAACATTAACCTGTTCTTGCCTTGGGGATGCGCGAAAACCTTACTTCCGTCGTTCTGCGCCACACACTGAGTTGGTATGAATGGCCCCATATACTTTCATTGTGCTGCAGTGGGGTAAAATTACCTCACCGCACCAGCCCAGTGTGAAAGGGGCATCAGGAGTATACATTAGAAAATGTTAGCTCTGATAGGTAACATAAGGTTACTACGTATGTATGATACTTTACCGTCTATGTTTTTTAAATAACTGAAGCATACAAATGTGACATTAGCCGGTTGTAGCTTTGATGTTTGTTGTAGAATTGCCTATCAAGCTGTCTGCTGTGTATTTGTATTGTCTCCCAAACCGACTACCTTCTATAGCATATTCCTCTTCATGGAGTCCGTCTCCCCATATCATATGGTCCCTATAGCGTTTGACTTTCTGCAGTGCCCTTGGTTAGATTTCACTGAGCAGCATCCTGCAGCCGGGGATGGAGCTGAGACACAAGCTCACATGTGCTTGCTGTAATCATTTTTATACATTTTTTTTCTACATGATAATCCGCTATTTCAGTAAAATGTACTGTATTGCTGAACAATAGTACATTTACACTTGCAAAATATTAACAAATGACTTGTTTTCTTTCTTTTTTTTTTCTTTTTTTTATTATTTTTATTAGAAGGTAGCCATGGTACAAAGTATTAGGTACGAGTTCACACCGTGATATTACATTATTATACAGTTGTAGGAAAAAACAACATGAACTGTATCATAATTGCCCTGGAAAACCTCTATACATTTTTTTAACAGAATAAAGATAATCATAACTGATAATTGATACATGGCGGGGGGGCGCACAAAAATAGGAATAGTCCAGGCTGAAGAAAAAAAATCCTAATGGAGTATCAGTAAAAACAATGAAATTATAGTGTGTCCATATTCCTTTAAGTGGCGTACCAGATAGCATTCGGTCCCCATGGATATTTAATGTTATGACGTGTTTTCAAACCAGTAACAATATTTACTGATGGTGTTTTTGCTTTTTGAAATTTTGGATATGAAAAGTTGTGTTTCATTTCGGTATATGTTTTTAATCTTCAGAATGCAGGGCTGCCTTATAAGGTGGCATTCATTAGGTAGTTATTCACATTGCTGGCCTCTGCAGTACAGTAGACAGTACAAGAAGTGTGAGTGTTATAGCAGGACTGAAGTTTGTTTTACATAGCACACATTACTGCAGAGTGCAGCAGTGAGTTTTATCTTTTGAGATGACAGAGAGATAAGTTTGCACTTCTGAGAGGGAGGAGTTTGTGTTCCACAAAACATCCTATCCAATTGTTTGATGTGTACAGCCCCTCTATACGTATGCACATAAGTGGCTGAATGTTATTCATGTATAATAGTGAAATTAGCATAAAGTACAGACATGATCACCTTGAAGCTTCAGAGGATTTTCTCATAAATTGATACATAGTGTAATTAAGAACATTTTTGTGAATAACCCTCTAGTCAAAAAGTATGGCCTTAAAGCAAACCAGAGCTGACATTAAATTAAAAAAAAAAGTTAGTTATTTCTCTAAGAGGAGACTTCCGACATCCTCCGTAACCAATCCAACGATTTTTGAAGCGGATCGCAGCCAGTTGAAAAGGGAAATAAGGAAATACAGTGAAAATAAGGAACAGGCAAATTCAAGATAGGCTCTTTACTATGCATAAACATTTATTTTACCCTTCTATACTTGCGTATAAGCCTAATTTTTCGGCACAGTAAAAAATATGCTGAAAAGTTACCCCCCTCTGCCTATATGCGAGTCAGTGGAGCAAAGAGGATGGCAGAGCAGGTTTTGTTACTGGCGGAGGAGTGTAAGGATCGTACACTAGTGATCCAGCTCTTGCCAGCAGGCTCCCTTCTGTGTCTCTGCTCCCCATCCCCTGCAACATGGTGTGCAAAGTGTGCTGCTCAAGACTACCTGTGTCCCCTGGCTTACGGAGTGGAGCGTGCAAGCAACGTGTCAGCAGCGCAATGATCAGGTATTATTCTTGTGTGGCAATCACTGTGTCTCATATCTATGATTCCATCTAGTGGGGCACATCTGTCTATGGGGAGCGGGGATGACTTGTACTAGGGGTGCATCTGGCTACTGTGGAGGGGGCTGCACTGGGGAGGAGCCTACTGGTTCCTCTGTTTTCTTCCTCTCAAGGCCAACACATGTAAGAGACCAGCAAATAAGAAGACAATAGTGTAACTCCGTTTCAATAAGTAGGTACCACCACCATCTTCAAATAAACAACTCCAGTGGGTTAATATATTAATATTTTCCCAGAACGTCATTGGACAGCACCCCTGGATGAGACTTGTCTCCCTCCCAATCGTGGACAGGAACTGCAAAAGAAAGATTTGCATAACAAATAGGCAGCCATATATAAGCTACTAGCTTACCCTCAGTACTTCAGTTCAGTTTCCTGTCCCGGACGGAATGCAGAGGAGAGGTCTCCAGAGTGCTATCCTTGACAGGTGTTCAGGGGCAACGTCTTTCAGGGCTCCAGTTAGGCTGATTCAGGTGACAGTGGGAGCCCTGCAGCGTGGAGGAGGCTTCTCCGTGCAAGGCAGCGGAGATATAGCGCAGGCGCGCTTGGGAGACAAGGTACTTCCGGGTCTTCCCGGAAGTCGTCACGCGCAGCGTCCAGTGTGACTCAGATCAGGCGGCAGGCGGCCGCGGCGGTCATTGCGGATCAGCATCAGCTAATCCGCTAAGGTAACGGTTTACATGCGGCAGGTGCCGCAGAAGGGGGATAATTATGCTAATACGCTTAAGCAATTAAGCGGCAGGTGCCGCGGCTGGCTAACCTTTGAAAGGCTTATGCAAATGAGAAACATGCTAATGAACTGAGTATTCAGGTGGCTGTTTGCATTTCTTTGTGTCATGTGATGATTATTTAAATCTGTTTCCTGACTCACTCTGGTTGTCTAAAGTGAGCATGGAGGACGCTTCTGGGTCAGCTCCTGCGCAGTCTGCCAGGCCAGCCCAAGATACCTCTCTGGCAAGTACTTATGTACAAATTGTACAGTGTGTATATATGTGTATTTTTATATATACTAGAGAGGGTACTAATGGTTGGTTTGTTATTATGTTTTTTAGCCAGAAAAACATGAAAAGCCTGGAAAACAGGACAAATCTGACAAATCTTCCACACAGTCTAGTGGATCTAGTAAATCTGTGAAGAAATGTGCCATTTGCTCCTCTCGCTTGTCATCCTCTACCTCAAAAAAGCTGTGCCAGGATTGTACAAACAAACTGGTTAAGGATGAATCACCAGTAATCTTTAAGGATCTGATGGGATGGATGCGGTCAGAAATGTCTTCAGCCATCAAGGAAATTAAAGATTCTGCCATTTCTTCTCAGACTGTAGCTCCCAGCCCTGCTGAAATGCCTGGTCCTAGCAATGAGGTTCCTGTTAACCTTAATGTCAGTGGTTTATCTCCAATTCCTTTATCTCGTACTCCTGTGCAGGCTAGGAGAAGCAGAGATAGTGAGGTAGAAGGTTCTCAATTTTCTGAGGGAGAAATTTCTGCATTAGATGAAATATCTGAGGGGGAGGAGATGGATAAGACTGAAAAACCACAAAAGTTTGCTTTTTCTACAGAATTAATGAAGGATCTTTTGTCATCCATGCATGAAACAATGGGTATTAAATCAGAGCAAAAACCCTTGTCACCCCTTGACCAAATGTATGAGGGATTGGCGGACCCCCAATCCAGGTTCATCCCGGTCCATTCTACTCTTAAAACTTTGATCAAGAAAGAGTGGCAAAATCCTGAGAAAAGGGCCTTTTGGCCAAAATCTTTATCTAAGCGTTATCCTTTTTCTCCTGATGACCAGGCTTATTGGGGCCCTCCGCCAAAACTAGATCCGTCCTTTTCCAGGGTTTCAAGAAAATCAGACCTTATGTTTGAGGATTTCGGAAACCTTAAAGACCCAATAGACAAGAAAATGGATAATGTTTTGCGTAGGGCTTGGGAGTCTGCTTCATTAACTTTTAAACCGGCAGTAGCATCGACAGCAGTGAGTCGATCTCTGAAGTCTTGGTTGGCAGAATTACAGTATAAAATAGCAAATGGGGTGTCTAGGGAAGAAATCCTTAATGACTTTCCTAAAATCACTAATGCCTCAGATTTTATGGTTGATGCAGCAGACGATACGGTTAAATTAACAGCCCGTACCACCGCACTAGTGAACTCAGCTAGAAGGGGAGTATGGGTTAAGACATGGAATGGGGATAACTCATCCAGATCTAAGCTTTGTGGTATCCCCTGTGAAGGAGATCTTCTGTTTGGGTCTAAGCTGGACGATACACTAGATCGTACAGCAGATAATAAGAAAAATTTCCCAAAGAAGCGCCCCTTTCAGAATAAACGGCCATTTCGGGCCCCCGCTAAAAATGAAACGGATAGTAAATCCTCCAGGGGTAGAAGATGGGCTCCTTACAGGCAACAAGGACCCCGCAATACCGCTACTAATACTAAAAAGACAAACAAACAATGACGCCATCATTCCGGTGGGGGGGAGAATCACCAACTTTTACGAAATATGGCAACAACTATTCACCAATCAATGGTTACTAAACATAATATTAGAAGGTTACAGAATAGAGTTCGAACATCTCCCCCCTCAAAACTTTGTCTTAACACCTTGTCCAAAAGACCCAGCCTTATTAGTAGCCCTCCAGTCAGAAGTAAAGTCTCTTCTTCAGAAAGGAGTAATTCGACAGGTTCCAGCATGTCAAAGAGAACAGGGATTCTACTCCCCAATCTTCCTGGTAAAAAAGCCTCAGGGAGCCTATCGATTGATTCTAAACCTAAAGAAATTGAATCTAAAAGTCAAATACAGGAAATTCAGGATGGACAATATTCGATCTGTGGTTCATCTTTTACAGAAGGACGATTTTTTGGCATCCCTAGACCTGAAGGATGCGTATCTACATCTACCAATCCATTTATCCTGCCAACAATACCTGAGGTTTGCCGTGTGGATGGAAGGAGAGGTAAGACATTTTCAATTTAATGCCTTGCCTTTCGGACTATCGTCTGCCCCATGGCTATTTACTAAGGTTATGTCTGAAGTATTAGCTCTTCTCAGGTTAAGACACGTTAATATTGTCGGTTACCTTGATGATTTTTTATTATGGGGTTCTTCTGAAAAATCCGTTAATGATCAGCTTTTTATAACTCTGGGCGTCCTCCAGGAGTTAGGTTGGTTAATTAATTGGGAAAAGTCTGCTCTGATTCCTTCCCAGTGTCTAGAATTTTTGGGTTTCAATATTTCTACCAGAGAAGAGAAACTGTTGTTACCTGATAGGAAGATCATTGCTATTTTTAATAGTATTTTCTCATTTCAGAAATTAAGAAGCATATCGCTAAGAAAAGCCATGGCTCTTCTAGGACTTCTAACCTCTGCCTTTCCGGCGATCCAGTGGGGACAGTTCCATGCGAGATTTCTACAAATATGGATTTTGAAATCTTGGAACAGGTCTCTGGTGACTCTAGACAAGAAGATCATCATTCCACAAAGTGTAAAGACTTCCCTTATCTGGTGGCAACGTCTGGATCATCTATCTCCAGGTCATCTATGGAATTATCCACAACAGAATACAATCACAACCGATGCCAGTTTGTGGGGTTGGGGAGCCCACTTCAATTCTCTGCCGGCTCAAGGATCATGGAATATGACAATAAGGTCACAGTCATCGAACAACAGAGAGTTGCAAGCAGTATGGCAAGCCTTACTACATTTCGGCCCCCTAATAGAGAATTCTCATGTCAGAATAAGAACAGACAACAGGAGCGTTGTAGCTTTCCTGAACAGGCAGGGGGGCACGAGGAGTCAATCCTTATGGGAAAAGACGGCAAAGATCCTATTCTGGTCGGAGAGAAATCTTTTATCATTAACTGCGATACATTTAAAGGGAACCTCAAACCACTTGGCGGACTACCTCAGCAGGAGGAAGTTAGACTCGAACGAGTGGTCACTAGATCTGGAAGTTTTTCAGCAAGTGACGTTACAATGGGGTTGCCCAGAAGTAGACCTATTTGCAAGGAGAGCGAATGCGAAATGTCAACAATTTTGTGCCCTGTTTCCAGAGGACCTACCTTGGAAAGTAGACGCCTTCTCGATCAATTGGGGAGAGTTACTGATGTATGCATTTCCTCCAATACCATTGCTACCACGAGTAATAAAAAAGATTATTCAGGACAAGGCTCGAGTAATCCTGATAGCTCCACTATGGCCAAAGAGACCATGGTTCACGTCACTAAGAACACTAGCGGTTACAGATCCGATAGTCTTTCCTCCCATACCTCACTTGTTGTCCCAGGGTCCAGTGTGGCATCCGAGTTTAAACAGCCTTCACCTTTCAGCCTGGAAGCTGAATGGGGCATCCTGAAGTCCAAAGGCTTTTCAGACGAATTATCAGAAACTTTGATACAGAGTAGGAAGAAGGTGACTCGAGTAATATACCAAAAGGCCTGGAGAGTGTTTAACGAATGGTGCTCGGAAAGATCTTGTGACAATACATCACTTAAATCCGTATTAGAATTTCTTCAGTGTGGATACAAGAAGGGGCTTAGTATAAGCACTCTGAAGGTACAGGTATCTGCTCTAAGCGTATTTCTAGAAAGACGGCTGGCAGAAGAAAATCTAATTTTAAGATTCTTCCAAGCTTTAAAGAGACTGAAACCAGCAATCAGGTCCAGAATACCCTCATGGGATTTAAATACTGTCTTACAGGGGTTATGTGAAGCCCCTTTTGAACCATTATCACAGATTTCGGATAAATTTCTTACTCTAAAAACCATTTTCCTGCTAGCTATTACTTCAGCTAGAAGAATAGGTGAATTACAGGCATTGTCTATTAAAGAGCCCTACTGCGTCATTTCTGAAGATAGAATTACGTTACGCACGGATGCAGCGTTTCTACCAAAGGTTGTTTCCTCATTTCACAGGAATCAAGAAATCTTCCTTCCTTCCTTTTGTGAGAATCCTAACAATGACAAGGAAAAGAGACTTCATTGCCTGGATGTGAGGAGATGTCTTATACAATATATGGAGAGAACAGGTCCATGGAGAAAAACTGACGCAATGTTCATTCTATTTGCTGGGAAACAAAGAGGCAACAAGGCGTCCAAAACGACTCTAGCACGATGGATCAGACAGGCTATTACATTGGCATATCAAGCTCAAGGGAAGCAGTTAGGGTCTTCAATTAGAGCTCATTCTACAAGAGGAATATCGACTTCCTGGGCAGAGAGGTCAGGGGCATCAATAGAACAGATATGCAGAGCTGCTACCTGGTCAAGTCACAATACCTTTGTGAGGCATTATCGCCTAAACATCTCAGCCGCAGCAGATTTATCTTTTGGAAGAAAAGTACTGCAGGCAGTGGTCCCGCCCTAGATCTCATATCTGGTACATCGTCTCATCCAGGGGTGCTGTCCAATGACGTTCTGGGAAAGACAACTTTACTTACGGTAACGTCTTTTCCAGTAGTCAGAAGGACAGCACCCCTGCAACCCGCCCTATTTTTGGGTGGAATAATAATTATGTAAGTAGGCATTTATACCGGTCCGTGTCATCTTTTGTATTAACTGAAGTACTGAGGGTAAGCTAGTAGCTTATATATGGCTGCCTATTTGTTATGCAAATCTTTCTTTTGCAGTTCCTGTCCACGATTGGGAGGGAGACAAGTCTCATCCAGGGGTGCTGTCCTTCTGACTACTGGAAAAGACGTTACCGTAAGTAAAGTTGTCTATCACCCTAGGTGAGCCCACCGACACTCCCCCTCAATGTCTGCACTCACCCCGCAAATCTCCTAGGATCTCCGAAGGCAGGATTTATTAGCATACAGGGGATAGATCCAAACTTCAAAGGGCCCCCCAAATTGCATATACATCAGCATCCACTGTACAAAAAGTGAAGACTTGAGTATAAGCGCTATATACACAGGTGGGTCCCCGGGTGACCACTCGTATGGCCAAAAGCGCCCGACGTAGCTCCGCCCTATTCGTTTAGTCAAAATTGACTCATCAGGGGCCCCTGTATGCTATCAATCCTGCCTCCGGAGATCCTAGGAGGTTTGCGTGGTGAGTGCAGACATTGAGGGGGAGTGTCGGTGGGCTCACCTAGGGTGATAATATTCACCCACTGGAGTTGTTTATTTGAAGATGGTGGTGGTACCTACTTATTGAAACGGAGTTACACTAATTGTCTTCTTATTTGCTGATCTCTTACATGTGTTGGCCTTGAGAGGAAGAAAAACAGAGGAACCAGTGGAGGAAAGACTATATCAGTGGATGGCATCCTGGTTTCCTATTTTGAACTGTTTGGTCTAACTCAATTCTAGGTTGTGAGCGCTGCTTATTATATAAGTATTTCCATTTACCCTGTATCAGGTTTGAGTGTGCGCACCACATACTGTGAACTGGAATCTATATGCGCATGCCCTCTCTTTTGTTATTGGTTCCAATGGCGAGGCGACTTATAGGCGAGTCAATCACTTTTTCCTGATTTCTGAAGGAAAATGGGTACCTTGGCTTATACGCGCATCAGCATATAATGCAAGTATATACGGTATTATGCTACATCTCATTTCAGCGGCCCTTTTGCTTGTTACCAGTGGCGTAGGGATAACCATAGCAGGTAAAGCAACTGCTATGGGGCCCTCTGCCACTAGGGGTGGTCCGCCCCCACACTTCAACCTCCAGTCACGGCTTCCACGCGCTGATGCGACTGGTGAGTAATCTGGGATGCAGGGAGGGGGGCCGACATTATTCCTCCTACCCTCTCCATGCCCCCCCACCCTTCCTGTGTCCCCCTGCAGAGTTTAGATGCAGCGGTTGGTTTAGCTCTCAACCTGCTGCATGCGTCCCAGCCACCAGATACTCTGTACTTCCTGTTTCCTCCCCACCCAGGTGCACCCTCTACCCACCATTGTCATCCTCCTCTCACCTCTCCTCCACGCAGTGGCATCCTCCTTTCCACCCAGTGGCACCCTCATGTTCCCACCTAGTGGCACCCTCCTCTCCCCCTCACCCAGTAGCACCCACCTCTCTCCACCCAGTGGAATCCTCTGCCCTCCTCACCAGCAATTGAAGACAGAAACCTGGATAAGTTTTAACCCGCCCGGGTGCTGCACCCTCCCTCAACCACCCAGCTGCTGCAACAATTGGCGTGGCAATGGAGTGAAAATGGCAGGGCTGTGGAGTCGGAGTTGGAGTCGAGGAGTCGGAGCAATTTTGGGTACCCGGAGTCGGAGTTGGAGCTGGTGATTTCATAAACTGAGGAGTCGAAGTCGGGACTCGGATCATTTTTATACAAAATCCACAGCCCTGGTAAGTATTAGACTAAGGAGTCGGAGTCGAGGAGTCTGAGCCATTTTGGGTACCCGGAGTCGGAGTTTGAAAATTTTTGTACCGACTCCACAGCTCTGGAAAATGGATCTGATCGACCAGTGATCAGATCTGTTGTCACAGACCCGTTTGCTAGTGTGAACCAAGCCTTACGCATCCAGTGAAGCAGAAACCGGATCCATTTTACCTGATCCGTTTGGTAGTATTGCTGTGAACCGAGCCTTACTGACTTGAAGTAATGCATTATGGGAGTAACTTCTTGCTCAGGTGAAGCCGAATATCATTATTGTTACATATTATATACCAGTGACATCTTCTGCAGCACTTGCCAGTGTATGTAGTCATGTCATTACCTGGGGCCTCAGAGAAGCCCACAATCTAATTCCTAACAAAGTCACAGTAGTTTATCTGTATGATAATCTAAGGTCAATTTTGGAGAGAAACGATTAACATATCGGCATGTTTTTGGTGCGGTAGGAAACAAGATTTCCCAGAGGAATCTCACACAAACACAGGGAGAACATACAGACACTAAGGGCCCGTTCACACCTAGAATCGCAAAGTGATTTTTCCGCGATTACCGCGGAAAAATCACTGGAGACTGCGGCGGTTTTGGAGCGATCGTGATTAGCGTGCTTTGCACGCTAATCACAATTGCAAATCGCCAGCAAACCGATGCATGCAGCGTTTGCATGCATGCGTTTGCGGTTAGCGATAACTGCAAACGCGGCAGTGAGAACACTGCCACTAGCTACAATGTGTAGCGTTTTTTACAAAACCGCTAGCGGTTGGCCATGAGCGGGAGTCGCGCGATTCCCGCTCAGGTGTGAATGGTCACTAAGGGAATAGCGAAGAAATTAAAAACAGCGCCGAAGATTTCGGTGCTGATGGCACCTCAATAGGCTGTAATGTGAATTACACGGCAAACTGGAGGGGGAATAGTAATTAATACCGCAAGACTTTTGCAGGAGCAGTGTGAGATATTTTTCGGCTTTACGCTGCTGCAGAATTTCCCTGTGGTTTAACCACTTAACAACCGCCTAATGCCGATAGGCGTCGGCAGGTCTTAAGTGGTTTTCCATGGAAACCAGTTCACGGAGGGTGTCTCCGTGAACAGCCGGAGAGCCGGCGATCGCGGCTCGCCGGCAAAATGTAAACACGCGGGGAAGAAATCCCCGCTGTTTACATCATACGGGGCTGCTGCGCAGCAGCGCCATAAGGCAGATCGGCGATCCCCGCCCTCTGATTGGCCGGGGATCGCCGGCATATGATAGGCTGAAGCCTATCCTACAATGCGCAGGATGGATATCCGTCCTGCGCAGCCCAGCTCAGGAGGGAGACGGAGGGAGAGGACGGAAGGGCGGAAAACACTGCGGAGGGGGGCTTTGAGGAGCCTCCCCCCGCAAATCAGTTATAGCCGGTGGCGATCAGACCCCCCCAGCAGGACATCCCCCTAGTGGGGAAAAAAGGGGGTGAGTCTGATCGCCCTGCTGCCAACACGATCTGTGCTGTGGGCTAAAAAGCCCACGCAGCACAGACAAGGGGAAAATCCCCTGGTCCTTAAGTGGTTAATTTAATTTTAAAGAGGAACTCCAGTGAAAATAATGTAATAAAAAAAGTGCTTAATTTTTACAATAATTATGTATAAATGATTTCGTCAGTGTTTGCCCATTGTAAAATCTTTTAAATCCCTGATTTACATTCTGACATTTATTACATGGTGACATTTTTACTGTTGGCAGGTGATGTAGCTGCTGCATGCTTTTTGGCGGTTGGAAACAGCTGTAAACAGCTATTTCCCACAATGCAAGAGGGTTCACAGACAGGAAACTGACAGGAGTACCACGGTCCTCAGAGTTTCTTGTGGGAGGGGTTTCACCACAATTTCAGTCATACAGTGCCCCCTGATGGTCTGTATGTGAAAAAGAATAGATTTCTCATGTACAAGGGAGTATTAGCATAAAGTTCAATTCTTGGTCAGAGTTTCTCTTTAACCTCCTGAGCGGTATGGACGAGCTCAGCTCGTCCATCACCGCCGGAGGCTGCCGCTCAGGCCCTGCTGGGCCGATTTTTATCAAATAAAGTGCAGCACACGCAGCCGGCACTTTGCCAGCCGCGTGTGCTGCCTGATCGCCGCCGCTCTGCGGCGATTCGCCGCGAGCAGCGGCGAAAGAGGGCCCCCCTAGCCGCCTGAGCCCTGCGCAGCCGGAACAAAAAGTTCCGGCCAGCGCTAAGGGCTGGATCGGAGGCGGCTGACGTCAGGACGTCGGCTGACGTCCATGACGTCACTCCGCTCGTCGCCATGGCGACGATCTAAGCAAAACAAGGAAGGCCGCTCATTGCGGCCTTCCTTGTTTATTATGGGCGCCGGAGGCGATCGGAAGAACGCCTCCGGAGCGCCCTCTAGTGGGCTTTCATGCAGCCAACTTTCAGTTGGCTGCATGAAATAGTTTTTTTTTAATTAAAAAAAAACCCTCCCGCAGCCTCCCTGGCGATCTCAATAGAACGCCGAGGAGGTTAATGTGGGATAGTGTCCTTGCCCATGTTTGAGCTTAGGACTCTAGTACTGCAAGACCACCATGCTGTCTTTGCAAATACCTTCCGTTTAAAGCAAACCTGAAGTAAAAAACTAAAAGTCAAAATAAACATATACACGTCATTATTACCTCCAGCGCAGTCTTCTCATCAATCTCTGTCTCCTCTCCCACATCCTGTTTGTCCACTATAATCGATTAAATTCTCCGTCTTCCATTTTAAAAATGGCAGTGACCCTGTAACAGCTTGTGGGTCAGCACACTGTTAAATTGTAACATTGCCCATTTGAGCCATAGAGAAACATGGACATTACCTTGCGTATCAGTTGTCCTTTCAATTTCTGAAAAAATGTCAGAACTGGAAGGAATTGAAAATGGTGAGCTTTTAAGAGGAACTGACAGCGAAGCAAGTATGTAATATTTATTTGCAGGTACATCATGTGTTTTTACTTGGTTCGGGTTCACTTTAAGAAATGCAGCTTTTTACCTGACACACCTGTAATTTAAAATGTCTTCCACTAGGGGGTTCTATAAATTTGAGAGAGCTCTCTCCGATAGACATACTCTAAGGTTAACTAAGGACAGTGCTGTCAGATGGCAATCTAATTTATAGTGTGTGTACATACATGACCTCTTCCATTGCACAAGCAACAATTCTCTAATAGCAGTTTGTATAGCTCAATGCTTTTACAAAAAATCGCATTCTCCAGTTGTGTTTAGTGTGTAGTTAAAGGGCCTGGAACTTCTAGTATGTGGCGGATAATAGATGTTTGTATTTTTAGCTAGCAGAAGCTTTCACTGACCCTTGTGTTGCTCTGGCAGCTCAGTAACATGAGAGAATTATACAGCAAAAGGCATTTATCCCATTCTGCAGAGCAGGTGTCACACCCAACTGCACTACTCAGAGATTAGATTAGAGACTCCAAAAGTGTTTAGTGTTATCACTGCTACTAGGATGATTTCACAGAGAAGCTTGGAGCGGAAGAGACAGTAGGAGTGTCTCAACCTACTATACTGTAGGGGGTCGGGGGAAAATGAGTTGAACTTACCCGGGGCTTCTATTGGTCCCCCGCAGACATTCTGTGCCCGCGCAGCCACTCACCAATGCTCCGGCCCGCCTCCGGTTAACTTCTGGAATTTCAGACTTTAAAGTCTGAAAACCACTGCGCCTGCCCGGCCGCGCCCTCGCTCCAGCTGACATCACCAGGAGTGTACTGCGCAGGCCAGGAATGGTCTGTGCCTACACAGTACGCTTCTGGTGACATCAGCGGGAGTGAGGACACGGCAACGCAGGCGCAGTGGTTTTCAGACTTTAAAGTCTGAAATTCCAGAAGTGAACCAGAGGCGGGGCCGGAGCATCGGTGAGTGGCTGCGAGGGCACTTGATGTCTGCAGGGGACCATTAGAAGCCCCGGGTAAGATGAACTCATTTTCCTACAGTATTCCTTTAAGCCCCATACACACGCTCAACAGCGGTCTTTTATGCTGGAAATACACAGCTCGATTCTGAGGTGATAAGATAGTTAGAAAGGTAATTTCTGTCATGTCCGATCACCATTCGATCGTTTTGCCGCTCGATTCATCATTGAAGTTAATTGAAAAAAGATAAGAAAAACGAGCGGAAGATAAGAGAATCGAGCGGACAAAATGATTGGGCGCCGAATTGAATGCCAGAATCGACCCGTGTATTCCCAGCATTATGCAACACAATTATCAAACAACTTTTGTTGTGAAACAAGTTGAACAACGCAAAAAAAAGTTGCTTGCTATTGTTCAAAGAACTGATCTAACTGACAACAGTATGATTGAAGGCTTATCAGTCTTATCAGTTCTTTGAACAATAGCAAGCAACTTTTTTTGGGTTGTTCAACTTGTTTCACAACAAAAGTTGTTTGATAATTGTGCTGCATAAAAGACCGCTGTTGAGCGTGTGGGGCTTTAAACTTACAAAATGGGGTGTTAAGCAAAACTGAAGTCATATTATCATGATACACTTATATGGCACAGACTTCTTTTGCAGTGCTTTATAGAGGATTATTATTTTTATTGATTTATAAAGCATACTGTGGGGGCTCATGCTGGCACATTATAAGTCGGATACTTTACTGCAAAAAAAGGGCTTGCTCACAGCTTTTTGAGGTAAGGGCAGGAGGGCAAAGATACCATCCTTTTAAATGCGTGCACATGGGCACCAACTGTAGACCTTTCCCCTAACCAGGTGATTGAGAGGGTGCATGCATACGGGTGTCCTACTATGTCTAACCTTAACCACTCGCCCACACTTAACCTTAATCACCCCCTACATGCCCCCCCCCCCCCCGCCACAGCAAAAAGATACATTTTGGGCTGCAGCGGTACTTTGGGCAGGGTCACAGGAGCCCATATAAATAGAGGCTATGGGTGGAAAATAAATTTGGGTGCCCACAGCATTTTTTAGCAGAAAACATTCCCAAAAAATACACCGCATTCCAATATTTTTCTTTTCAATTAAACTTATGGACGGTATTGTGTCTTAGGGCTCTTTTGATCACTGAAATCAAGCTTTGACACCTCTGATAACTATTTTTCCAAGTGAGCACAAATAAAGGAAAAACTACTAAAAAGGGGTGTTCCACATTATTAAGCAGACCACTATTTTCAAGCAATATGAGAAAGAAAAATTATCTCTGCTGCTGAAAAGTGTGAAATAGTTGAATGCATTGGACAAGGTATGAAAACCATTATATTTCACGAAAATGTAAGCATGATCATCGTACGGTTAAAAGATTTGTGGCTGACTCAGAGCACACATGGCTTTGTGCAGATAAAAGCAAAATGAGGAAGGCTTCTGCCAAACAAATACATCAGATTAAGAAAACAGCTGCTAAAATGCCATTACAAAGCAGCAAACATATTTGAAGCTGCTGGTGCCTGTCATTTTATGTCTTTTATGACATAATGAAGTTTAAGAGCTTATAATACATTTTCGTGTGGTGCCGATCCTTCAGGTGGACATTGTAAGAGGACCCTGAGGTACAAGGGTGAGGATCTGGGCACACACTTTGAACACTGGGCCTGGTGTGGGTGCTCCTGGATGCACGTTTTCTATTACAAAGCAGCAAACATATTTGAAGCTGCTGGTGCATCTGGAGTCCTGCAAACATCCAAGTGCAGGATTCTCCAGAGGATTGCTTAAACCTTCTATTCAACCACCCCTAACCTAAGCTCACAAGCAGAAACAACTGTAGTTGACCCAGAACTACATGAAGACTAATGTTTGAACAGTCTTGTTTACTAATGCGTGCCAAGCAATCCTGGATGGTCCAAATGGATGGAGTGTTGGATGGTTGGTGGACGGCCACCATGTCCCAACAAGGCTAAAACATCAGCAAGAAGGTGACAAAGTCATGTTTTGTGCCGGAATCATGAGGAGAGAATTGATCGGCCCCTTTTGGGTTCCTAAATGTGTGAAAATTACATTTGAAAAGTTTGTGGCGTTTCTGACTGACCACTTTCTTCCATGGTACAAAAAAGAACCGTGCTTTCTGAGAGGAAACCATTTTCATGGATGATAATGCACCATCTGATGCTGCAAGGAATACCTCTGCATCATTTACTTCTATTGGTATAAAAGTAGAGAAACTCATGGTGTGGTCCTCATTCTCCCCTGACCTGAATCCTATTGAGGACCTTTGGAGCATCTTCAAGCAAAAGTTCTACAGTATGAGGGTGGGAGGCCTCCAAACAGCAGCTCTGGTAGGCTATTCTGAAATCCTGCAAAGAAATTCAAGCAGAAACTCTTCCAAAATTCAGAGATTCGAACTCTTCCAAACACACATTCAAAGTTTTATGGATGCAAGAATTGTGAAGCTGTTATCTAGTAAGGGGTCTGATGATCTACTTGGGTACATATCTTTTTTTTTTTTCTTTAAAGAAAACCTGAACTGAAAATTAAAAGTCAAATTAAGCATACACAAGTCATACTTACCTCCCATGTACTCTACTCCTCAGTCTCTTACTCCTGTCCTGCGTCCTGTTTGTTCACTGTGATCAAGGAAATTTTCCGTCCTCCATTTTAAAAATGGCCATTACCCATAACAGCTTTGTGGTCAGCACACAGTTAAACTGTAACACCGCCCACTTGAGCTATAGGGAAACATGGACATTACCTGGTACATCAGTTGTCCTCTCAGCTATAACTGACAGCAACTGATATTTTACTGACAGCAACTGATATATTTCAGATCTGACAAAATATTGTCAGAACTGGAAGGGATTATTGGCAGAAGAAAATGGTGAGCTTCTGAGAGGAACTGATGGCAAGGTAACTATGTAATGTTCATTTGAAGTTACCTCATGTGTTTATTTTAAATATTTTTGCTCAGGTTCCCTTTAAGTTACAGGCTCTATTTAAGCACTAGTTTAATATACCTTGTTAGAAAACTGCTATCACAGCAGTAGCACCTTACAATAATCATCAATGACACATCAGCTGAGCAATGGTACAATGGACGATGCAGTGACGACAGCCAGATTGGTATGTGTTTGTGATGGACAGCTTTTTTCTCCAATTCATTCAAAGCACAAGCATAATGTTGTGCATAACGTTTTTTTGATTGAGAGTGACAGTTCAATCATGAGCTCATTGTAGCTGTGTTACTTATTCTAAGGTGATATATAAGGTTGTTACACTAGGGGCTCTGTATGTTTGTCTGTCCTTGCCTTGATAAAGAGGACCTGATAGGCCTGAAACGATCATGTGAATTTTCTTGCAGCATAAATTTGCACATCTTATGCAAATTACCATTGACCCTTCATTGGTTGTCCTGAACATCCGCGAGCAAAAATGTGCATACAAACATGAATTTTAATGCGAAAAAACGCATGTATAAAACGTTTTGTTTTCTGCACTGATAAGTGTGAACCCTGCCTTAGGATATCTTTACACAGCCAGTTAAACCTCATGGTTAGACACACCAAGGTTTAGAGGACCAAAACCAGGGAAAAAATACAGTAGCAAGAAAAAGTATGTGAACCCTTTGGAATTATATGGATTTCTGCACAAATTGGTCATAAAATGTGATCTGATCTTCATCCAAGTTACAACAATGGACAATCACAGTCTGCTTAAACTAATACCACACAAATAATTAAATGTTATTATTGAACACACCATGTAAACATTCACAGTGCAGGTGGAAAAAGGATGTGAACCCTTGGATTTAATAACTGGTTGGACCTCCTTTGGCAGAAATAACATCAGCCAAACGTTTCCTGTAGCTGCAGATCAGATGTGAACAACGGTCAGGAGTAATTCTTGACCATTCCTCTTTACAAAACTGTTTCAGTTCAGCAATATTCTTGGGATGTCTGGTGTAAATTGCTTTCTTGAGGTCATGTCACAGCATCTCAATTGGGTTGAGGTCAGGACTCTGGGCCACTGCAGAAGGCGTATTTTCTTCTGTTTAAGCCATTCTGTTGTTGATTTACTTCTATGCTTTAGGTTGTTGTCCTGGTGCAACACCCGTTTTTCTGCTGACCTTCAGCTGGTGGACAAATGGCCTTAACCACTTCACCACTGAGGGGTTTTACCCCTTGAGCACCAGAGCAATTTTCCCTTTTAGCGCTCCTTCCATTCATTCGTCTATAACTTTATCATTACTTATCACAATGAAATGAACTATATCTTGTTTTTTTCACCACCAATTAGGCTTTCTTTAGGTGGGACATTATGCCAAGAATTATTTTATTCCAAATGTTTTAATGGGAAAATAGGAAAAAATGTGGGGGAAAAAATCATTATTTTTCAGTTTTCGGCCAATATAGTTTTTAAATAATGCATGCTACTGTAATTAAAACCCATGAAATGTATTTGCCCATTTGTCCCGGTTATAAAACCGTTTAAATTATGTCCCTATCACAATGTTTGGCGCCAATATTTTATTTGGAAATAAAGGTGCATTTTTTTCAGTTTTGCGTCCATCCCTAATTACAAGCCCATAGTTTATAAAGTAACAGTGTTATACCCTCTTGACATAAATATTTAAAAAGTTCAGTCCCTAAAGTAACTATTTATGTATTTTTTTTTACTGTAATTTTTTTTTTAATTACCCAAAAAAAAAAAAAATTGGGGAGTGTGGGAGGTAATGAGTTAATTTTTTGTGTAAAACTAATGTATTTGAATATGAAAAACTTTTAACTTTTTGTTTATGCGACCTGCAAGCATCGGAACGCTTGCAGGAAGTGCTATGAGGCTGGGAAACTTTTTTTTTTTTTCTTCACAATGATCGTGCTGCTTCTCATAGAAGCAGTGGATCATTGTGGGGCTTAGATCAACGAACGGGAACAGTTTTTCCTGTTCATTGATCTCTGGGCGAGTGGGCGGCGGCGTGCATGAGAGCGGGAGTGCGCACACCAGCGGTGGGAGCGCGGGAGGTACGGATATCTCCGTCCCTGGGGGTGAAAGGATGGGAAAAGAGACGGAGACATCTGTACGGCTGGGGGTAAAGTGGTTAAGTTCTCCTGCAAAATGTGTTGATAAACTTTAGAATTCATTTTTCCTTTGATTATAGCAATCTGTTCAGGCCCTGAAGCAGCAAAGCAACCCATGATATCCCCACCACCATACTTCACAGTTGGGATAAGGTTTTGATGTTGGTGTGCTGCGCCTCTTTTTCTTCAGTGCTGTGTGTTTCTTCCAAAGAACTCAACTTTGGTTTCATCTGTCCACAGAATATTTTGCCATTACTGCTGTGGAACATCCAGGTGCTCTTTTGCAAACTTTAAACATGCAATGTTTTTTTTGGACAGCAGTGGCTTCCTCTGTGGTATCTTCCTATGAACGCTATTCTTGTTTAGTGTTTTACATATTGTAGATTTGCTAACATGGATGTATATGCCAGAGACTTTTGTAAGTCTTTAGCTAACACACTAGGTTTCTTCTTCACCTCATTGAGCATTCTGCGCTGTGCTCTTGTAGTCATCTTTACAGGACGGTCACTCCTAGGAAGAGTAGCAGCAGTGCTGAACTTTCTCTAGGCTTTTGGAGATACGTTTTATAACCCTTTCCAGTTTTATGCAAGTCAACAATTCTTAATCGTAGGTCTTCTGAGAGCTCTTTTGTATGAGGCATCATTCACAACACTACACTTATAGAGAATTTATGTGTGCATCAAACCAAGTAACGCCTGACAAATCTGGCTTTGCAGATTTGGCCTAATTGGCTATTCACGAGACATAGCTCATGCAAATATGCATTTGCTTTCACTTGCCAAGTTTGCATGGTTAAAATCAATACCGCAAAGCGCTTGCCCTGCGGGAATTAGTTCATGCTACATTAGCACTATCGCAATGGACGTTAAGGTAAGTGCCTGTTTTTAAATTTTGGGAGGCAGGTGCGGGCGTTTCTTCCCGGCACTGGCCACGCTTGGGGGGGGGGTCGCCAGCACCCTCCAGCCTCCCCCTCCGGGATGCCGCCGTGGTTTCCAGGCAGTGAGAGCGCTTGGGGCCCCGCGGCACCCCGGTTGTATGGAGGCATTGGGAAGCCTCCCTGTGGCGCTCCTGGATAGTACTAATGTAGCATGAACTAATTCCCGCAGGGCAACCGCTTTGCGGTATTGGTTTTAACCCTGCAAACTTTGGCAAGCGAAAGCAATTGCATATTTGCATGAGCTTTGTCTCGTGAATAGCCAATTAGGCCAAATTTGAAAAGCCAGATTTGTCAGGTGTTACTTGGTTTGATGCACACATCAATTGTCTATAAAGTGTAGTGTATCATTCACATCAGGCAGCATGGGCGTCCGCAGAAAATCTTCCAGGGGGGGCAAAAAGGCGGAGACGAAGTGACGCGCGTGCCGAAGATTGTAGGAGGAGTTGTGCCGAAAAATATGAGGGCGAAGTTGTGCGGCGCGCCGTGCCGAGAAATAGGTGTGGCCGTGGACCAGAATGTGGGTGTAGTCACGGGTGGAGACACATTTACATGAACTTAGCTATGGTGGGACATTAGATTAGGACAGTGGTGGCGAACCTTTTGGAGGCCGAGTGCCCAAACTGCAACCCTAAAGTCACTTATCTATCGCAAAGTGGCAACAGCAATTTAAACTAAATACAAACGTTTTAACTCATACATGAACATTATAGAAAATCCAAGTTGAAAATAAACTGTGAAGATAAACAATTTCATCCATCCTTCTCCTGAAAAATGTATTCATTTTTTTTGAACCTCCTAGTTTTATTTTCTGTTTTAAAAAGCTAAAAAAGTAGGTTTAATGCTATTTTCTCATATGATGATGATTCAGCTTTTCCCATAGTCTCGCTGTTAGCAATCATGTGACCCCCAACAAGACAAATTCAGCAATCATGAGGTCCCCATCAAGACAACTTCAGCAATCATGAGGCCCCCAACAAGACAAATTCAGCAATCATGAGGCCCCCAACAAGACAAATTCAGCAATCATGATACCCCCAACAAGACAAATTCAGCAATCATGAGACCCCCAACAAGACAAATTCAGCAATTATGAGGTCCCGAACAAGACAAATTCAGCAATCATGAGGCCCCCAACAAATCATGAGGCCCCCAACAAGACACATTCAGCAATCTTGAGATCCCCAACAAATTATGAGGCCCCCAGCAAGACAAATTCAGCAATCTTGAGGACCCCAACAAGATAAATTCATCAGTCTTGAGGCACATAAATAGACAGCATTTTACATAAATAGGCAGAATGCCCCCTTAATATGGTAGACACCTCTCACCTGGCTCCTGAATTCTCCTCTACTGGCTGCTGTGCCTGGCAATACTGTTTTTGGCTGGATTGGGGATGATGTGTGGGCTGAAAGGCCTTGCGGTGATGCTGTGGCCGGGCTGGCTGGCGGTGATGCTGTGGCCGGGCTGGCTGGCGGTGATGCTGTGGCAGGGCTTGGCTGGTTGAAGTAAATGCTGGCCTGACTGGTGGTGATGCTGTGGCCTTTTTGACAGTGATTCTGGGCTGGTTGGCTGGTGGTGATGCTGGGCTGGCTGGCCTGGATAGTTTACGTAGCGCCAGGAGCTCCAGTTCAGGTAGTGACAGGAGCCCTCCAGCTCAGGTAGTGGCAGGAGCCCCCCAGCTCAGTCAGTGACCGGAGCCCTCCAGCTCAGGCAGTGATAGGAGCCCCCTAGCTCAGGCAGTGACAGGAGCTTCCCAGCTCAGGCAGTGACAGGAGCCCCTCAGCTCAGGCAGTGACAGGTGCCCCCCAGGTTAGGTAGTGACAGGGACCCCCAAGTTAGGTAGTGACAGGGACCCCAGTTTAGGTAGTGACAAGAGCCCCCCCAGGTTAGGTAGTGACAGGGACCCCCAGGTTAGGTAGAGACAGGGACCCCAGGTTAGGTAGTGAAAGGTGCCCCCCAGGTTAGGTAGTGACAGGGACCCCCCCAGGTTAGGTAGTGACAGGCGCCCCCCCCAGGTTAGGTAGCAAGAGGAGCCCACCAGGTTAGGTAGTGGCAGGAGCCCACCAGGTTAGGTAGTGACAGGTGCCCCCCAAGGTTAGGTAGTGACAGGTGCCCCCCCCAAGTTAGGTAGTGACAGGAGTCCCCCCAGGTTAGTCAGTGACAGGTGCCCCCCCAGGTTAGGTAGTGACAGGAGCCCCCCAGGTTAGGTAGTGACAGGGACCCCCAGGTTAGGTAGTGACAGGGACCCCCAAGTTAGGTAGCGACAGGTGCTCCCCAGGTTTGGTAGTGACAGGTGCCCCCCTAGGTTAGGTAGTGACAGGTGCCCCCCCCAGGTTAGGTAGTGACAGGTGCCCCCCCCAGGTTAGGTAGCGACAGGCGCCCCCCAGGTTAGGTAGTGACAGGCGCTCCCCAGGTTAGGTAGTGACAGGTGCCCCCCCCAGGTTAGGTAGCGACAGGCGCCCCCCAGGTTAGGTAGTGACAGGTGCCCCCCAAGTTAGGTAGTGACAGGCGCCCCTCAGGTTAGGTAGTGACAGGGACCCCCCGTTTAGGTAGTGACAGGCGCCCCCCCCCCCCGCCTCAGTCGGCGACCCGACCAGTTAGAGTGGGCACACGGACGCACCACGCTCTATATGCGGAAGTGATGTCACTTCCACATATCAGTGCGGTGTGCTAGGTCCTAGCGCCCGCACTATTGGTCGCCGGGTGGCTGATCGAGGTCTGACACGGCCTGGGGGGGCAGCGGGCATACAGGGCAGGGCAGTTGCCCTAATTTGCACGACGTGCGGACGCCCGTGACAAGCAGTGCTTCTTGGAAAAAGCAAACCCAAACCTGGTGCGTGTTTTTTATAGGGCACGGCAGTGGTAACCAACACCTTCAATCCCATCTAATTGATTGAACTTCAGCTGGCTGACACCTCACTCCAATTAGCTCTTGGAGATGTCATTAGTCAGGGTTCACATACTTTTTCCACCTGCACTGTGAATGTTTACATGGTGTGTTCAATAAAAACATGGAAATATTTAATTATTTGTGTGGTATTAGTTTAAGCAGACTGTGAGTATCTATTGTTGTGACTTAGATGAAGACCAGATCACATTTTATGACCAATTTGTACAGAAATCCATCTAATTCCAAAGGGTTCACATACTTTTTCTTGCTACTGTATACTTAGGCTAGGTTCACACTTGCATTGATTAAAAACTGATCCGTGGAACAGATCAGTTTTTTAAAAGGCATTCGTTTTCTATCCGTGACCCTCTATTCCGTTAGTGTGTGGTCAATGCGATGAATGAATTGATCCGGAAAAATTGCTGCAGACCCAAACTTGCAGATCAGTTTGTACTGAGCAATGTGAATGGATCATATTGATTAACATAGCAGCCATTCACCTCTGTTAGGGTGTGTTCCGTTAATGGACTGCTAAACTGACCATTTCTTTTTGTCCAATGTGAACCGGGCCTAAATCTAGTACGTCCATGATGCAGGAGCGTTTTGTGCAACTTTTATACCAAACTGTCTCTATCTAAGCTACACTGCCCAGCCAAAGTAACCTCTGCTGCCCCCCTTCCCTCCCCAGCTACAGTAACCTCTACCTACACTAATCCCCACTGCCTCCCTGCTACTCTAATCCCCACTTTATAGAGTCTCTAAAGATCAAACATGCCCCCTGTAATGTGAACAGTGAGGCCTTGTTCACATTACAAATCGCTAGTGTAATCACAAGCGCTGAGCGATTTGGTCAGCGCTTATTAAGGCGCTTTTCCCTGCGCTTTGCACTTTTTTCTACGTGCTTTTGTGGAACGATGATTTTCTACATTTCCTGACGTTAGTAGGAAGTGAACTCTTTGACCTGGAAATTAATAAATACAATGTATTTATTCGTGAAATCGCTTTTTCAAGTGCTTTGCAATTTCCCTACACTTTGTATTGAATTACAAATGCTCAGAAAATGGTGCAGGAGCTGCGTTTGCGATTCAATAGAAAGCGCATCGCTCATGTGAGAACACTCACATTGAGCATCATTGCACTAGCGCTTTTAAGGCGATTTTTAAAATCGCCAGCTCTTAAAAAAGAGCAAAATCGCTCTTAGTGTGAACAAGCCCGTAAAGGGGACTTTTAAAGGAAATATGAGCCAAATAAAAGAAAATCAGATTTACTTACCTGGGGCTTCCTCCAACCTCTAGAAGCCTATGTGTCACTCGCCGTAGTTGTGCTCTCTGCCGGTGTCCTGGGTTTCCCTCTATAGCGGCCGCCGATCTGGCCAGGCACAGTACTTCTCCGCTTCTCCACAGTAAACAGGCTTCTGTACCACCCCCCTCCTTCCCGGCAATTGCAGGTTAAAGCATACAGCGGAAGCTCTCACCTGATGTGGCCGGTGCATTCCTCAGTCTTGTGTCCTACTTGCATCTGACATGAGCAGTTGATGACGGTGGTGTGTAGTGGGTCATTTTTCTTTGTCACAGCTGTGCTTAAAGCTATAGCTGTTATTTGTTTTTTTTATAAAATTCCAATCCTTCCCACCTTAGAAAAGTGTGAAGCACATGGCTGTATTTTAAGGTAGATGAGTGTGGCTTTCTCATATCTTATTTATGTAGTCACGTGGGTGTTTTAATGCAGGAAGTGGCAACCCAACTAGCTTACAGCAAGACCTGTGACTCTCACTTCACACATTTTTGGACTACTTCATATGCAAAAAGGCCACACCTTAATGAATGTAATCGGCTGTCAGGTATATATTTACTTAGAGGGTGAGATGTTCAGTGCAGTGTCTTCTGTCAAATGCAACATAAAGCAGAGTTATCCTTGTTTGCACCAATTACAAATGGACACTGTTTTAGTGGTGGGTAGAACAAGGTGTCTGCACTTACAGTGGGGGAAATAATTATTTGATCCTACGCTAAATTTGTAAGTTTTCCCATTTACAAAGAAATGAAGAGTTTGTAATTTTGATGGTAGTTTCATTGTAATGGAGAGACAAAAACTCAGAAAAATCACATTACATAAAAGTTATAAATTGATTTATATGTCACTGAGTGAAGTACCGTAAGTATGTGATCCCCAAGCAAACCTTGAGGCTTTGTTCACATCATAAATCACCAGCGCTATCACAAGCACTGAGCGATGTATTAAGAGTTTTTTCCTCCGCTTTTCCCTGTGCTTTGTGCTTAGAAACGCGCTTTTGCAGATCGATTCGTTTTTTCACTTCCTGACGTTAGTCAGGAAGTGAACTCTTTCTCCCGGTAATGAATAAATACAATGCATTTAAAAGCAAGAAAGCGCATGAAAAGCATGAAAGCGCTGGGGAATTCGCTATACAAATCGCTTTCTCAAGCACTTTGCGATTTCCCTATACTCTCCATTGAGTAAAAACGCTCAGAAAATGGTGCCGGCAGCGCTTTGCTGAGCGGATCGGATCGGAAACGAACCGCTCAGATGTGAACTCTCTCATAGGAAATCATTGCATAATCGCTTTTAGGGCAATTTTAAATGTTGCCGGCCCTTAAAAAAAACTAAAACACCCTAGATGTGAACAAGCCCTGACTTAGTATTTGGTGGAGGACCCTTTGCTGGGCAGTACAGCTGTAAATTATTTTTTTGAAGTTGGTTACAGTTTGCATAGGAGGTGTTTTGGCCCACAGAAACTCTCTAAATCTTTACTGTATTGTTTTTGGCTGCTTCTTAGCAATGCAAAGCTTCAGCTCCCTCTACAGATCTACTATAGAACTTAGAATTTGTAGACTGACTAGGCCACTCCAGCATTACCTTAGCTAGTTAGCGCCAGTCCATTGGTGATGTAAAGCAGCATCTGTGGGTGTATTTTGATTGACAGTTAATGCGAAACTATCGTTTTAAAACATCCATTTTTCATTATCTAGTTAATGTGCTTCTTCTTTAGTTAATCCTTTGTTCCTTTGGAGGTTTGTGTTGGGTCATTGTCATGCTGGAAGATTTATCTATTGTGTTCTGCCTGAGGGTAGGAGGTTCTGTCCCAAAACTTTTAAGGTTTTGTGGTCCTCAATGTCTTGCAATTGTCCTGTACCCTTAGCAGAAAAACAGCTGCAATGCTGTTTCCATTTCTATGCATGACTGTAGTAATGGTGTGGTTTGAGTGTTGTGGATCCATTGCGTTGCATTGCTGCTGTAACAGGGAATGCCACGGCTACTGTGAACATGGCTTAAAGAGAATCTGTATTGTTAAAATCGCACAAAAGTAAACATACCAGTGCGTTAGGGGACATCTCCTATTACTCTCTGACACAATTTCGCCGCTCCTCGCCGCATTAAAAGTGGTTAAAAACAGTTTTAAAAAGTTTGTTTATAAAGAAACAAAATGGCCACCAAAACAGGAAGTAGGTTGATGTACAGTATGTCCACACATAGAAAATACATCCATACACAAGCAGGCTGTATACAGCCTTCCTTTTGAATCTCAAGAGATCATTTGTGTGTTTCTTTCCCCCTGTTCTCATGCACTGAAGTTTCAGGCTGCTCGTTTCTTCCTGCAAACAGCTTTGCCCTTGTCTGTAATTCTTCAGTATGTGAAAGCCCAGCCAGCTCAGAGGACGATTTATCCAGCTTGTAAAAGATAAGAGAGAAGAGAGAAGCTGCCCTAATCTAAATAATACACAGGCAGTGTGCATAGAGGGGCCTGGAAGGGGGAGTTCATAGCAGAACCACAACACTGAAGAACTTGGCAGCCTTCTAGACACAGGCCGACAAGTCTGACAGGGGAAAGATACATTGATTTATTACAGAGACTGTGATAGTAGAAAGTGCTGCAGTAAGCTAGAACACATTAGAATAGCTTTTGGAACTCGTAGGATGATAAAAAACAGGATGCAATTTTTGTTACGGAGTCTCTTTAATGGAAGCCTGAGAATCAGGGAATAAGAGGATTTTTACATACCTGGGGCTTCTTCCAGCTTCCTGTAATGTGTCAACTCTCTCAATGCCCTCCTGGTCCAACCCTCTGTGTTGCGGTGATACCACGATCCAGCTGGGTAACGGGCTACTGCGCTTGCGGTGTTCTCCGGGAGAATTCTGCACAAGTGGAGTTACAAGTCTTAACAAACTGCACATAAAACTCTGAGAGCACGTTCGGGGAGGGGCGCGACCGGGACTATGCATGCGCATGACTGCGCCTAGTCCTAGAGTTTAACAGGGTTGTCAATGGCACAACAGAGGGGGCCGTATGGTCAATGAGTAGTTGACAGACTACAGGGGGCTGGAAGAAGCCCAAGGTAAAACTCCCTTCCTTCCCTTTATCTCAGGTACACTTTAACCTTTACCATAGACACGCGTCTCGTCTGCTGTTAGTGATAGGAGAGACAACGCCACCGATTCCAGTGGTTGGGGTAATGAGGACAACATTGCACCTGCCGAGATGATCTGGCACTCCATATCTTTCATGACACATTGGGGTGACTGACCACAATAAATTATTGGCAGAGTTATCCCCGACTATCTGCTTCTGCCAAGTTTAGTCTGACGTATATATAAGAATTCAGCAACAGTAATTGGTAGACTTGCATTGTCTCTTTTGATAAAAATTTTGATTGATCTTGCCCGAACTGGCTTTTTGCTGTTAACTTAACACTGTGATGGGCAGTGTCAGTGACTACTTATGCAAGTCAATAGGCAGGGCAAGACTTTACTTGAAAAATTCTTGTTTGCATAAATCTCACCGGTTTTCAAGACTCATATGAGACCAGTATAAGTAGCAATAGGGGATGCAGCGATAGTGAGGGCCCTTCTTTATCCATCCTATTAGCTTTTTATCAGTGCTATGCTGGTAATGGACACTTCTATATGTGTATTGAATACTAGTAATTCTTAATAGACTGTTCCCTAAGGCTGCATTTCCACTTGTGCAGTGCGGCGCGGTAAAAATTCGCATGCGGATGCGAATTTCGCATGCGGATCTATGCGAATTTTCATGCAAATTCGCATGCCAATTCGCATGGATGACGATGTATGCGAATTTAACCATGGCAGTGCTGGTGTGCTTTTTCATTGTTTCTATGCGAATTCGCATGGAAATTCGCATACCCAAACCTCATGCGAATTTCCTATTAAATACATTGTATGCGATTCGCATAGCGGAATGCGGTATGCGAATTCTGATGGCTCTGCCATGCGAATTTTTTCTGCACAGAAAAACGAAAAGGAATCCTGACAAGTGGAAACAGTCCCATTCACTTGTATTGCTATGCGAATTTGCATGCGAAAAAACGCATGCGAATTCGCTATAGTGGAAACGCACCCTTACTCCCCAATACTGCAGCTGTTCTTGATAGGTTTTTGGGGCTGAATGTCAATAGAGTGCTTGGGTCACCATGTAAAACTCGCACTAGGGCCCCAAGCTCCATAGTTACGCCATTGTATGGGACTATAGAAGAATGTGTTGCTCCCAGTAAATACAACCTTTAATAAATATACAATTTCATTCATCTCTTTGATTGCAACATAAACTGAACAATGCAGAGAGCCCTTATGCCTAAACAGACAGGATGTGTTATGCAGAAAATCTGCATTAGCTGCATAGAAACCTTCTGGAAAAAAGCAGAGGGAATATAGGAAAATCATTGGCTGCTTGAAAAGGCAATGCTAATGTAGTTTCGGTTTTTGTGAAACGCATATCCCAGTCCCATATATGAAGGATATTTTTGCTGAGATTTGTAGTGCACTGTGGCTGTCATGTCGGATGGCCCCGCTACAGAAAATGCTCGCTGCACAGATTAACTGCAGCACGGCAGTATCACATTTTGCTAAGCGTTGCAGTTCAGGAGCTGGAAAACCTGCTGTGCAACGCTCAATGCTGCATCTCTTACTGTACAGCTTCAAGCTGAACATCTTGATGTACTGTCATTTGTTCCACTGCTTTGCGCACAACATACAGACCATCAAGCCTGGCCAATTCATATAAAACCGAAGCACCAGTCAGTCAACAATATTAAAGCTGATCTGTTAATAAAACCACAGTGTATATGAATCAGTAGGGTACATGAAGAGTGGGAGCAGCTTTGCTTTCTGCTTCTGGGTCTGCTTTGTATTAGTGCGTTCCTAGTTCTGTTATTCTGTTCTTGTATGTGTTTGGGCCCATTCACACTAAAGTAAAAAATGCTATGTTTACCATAGTTACGGTAAATGCAAAACCAAACGGTAAATGCATCATATGTTATCAAAAGGACACGTTTAAACGGTGAAATGACGCGCAAGTGCACAGTGCAATCACCAGAACGCAAATGCAAAGTCCCAACCTGCTGCAATTTTCTCAGCTGGACTGCAAACAAGAATTGGACGCAATGGAACCCTATGGGAACCGGCAGTGTCCGTTACCACTAGGCTTCCACCCGCATGAAAAATGCAAACCTGCCCTGTGGAAATTTGGCGCCACCGTCCTTGCTTGTCCTGGAGAACAAGAAGCAGAGGGCTTACTATTGGTTTGCTAAAGAACTAATGGCAATATCATGTGGACCAATGAGAATCCTCCCTGTTGCTAGGTAGGATTCACATCTTTTTTTTACAAACCAACAGGAAGCCCCATGCTTACTGGTCTCCGGGCGAGCAGCGGATGAACGGCAATGGCACAGGCGATGAGAAAATCTGCAGAAGTATGAACGGACAGGTGGTGACTCAAATGAAGCGGACAGTGAGAACCACGTCAGTTTATCCTCTCTAAATGCCAGAGCGCTTACTGCACCGTTTACGCATATGTTGCGTGTTCCGTGTAGTGTAAACACAGCCTTATTGTTTTTTAAGATTCCCGGAGATCCAGTTTAAAATCTCACAGGGCTGTGGAGTCGGAGTCGTGGAGTCGGGCAATTTTGGGTGCCTGGAGTCGGAGTCGGGAAAAAATGCACCGACTCCTAATGAATTTGTAACTGTAATTAAAATAGAAAATATGATAAAATGTTCTATTTCTCAGATAATAGTCATTAAAAATAATGTATATATACACTATATATACAGTAATAGCCGTGCTTAGTCCACAAAAATGAAATAAACCAATCAAAATTAGTTACTTGTGCTGCTTCAATAAAGCAGTCCCCGTATTTTTAAGGTCAGACATACATATCTGATTGTGACTGTATATATGATGTGTACACAGGAATCTCTTATATATACTAAATAACATCTATGCTGTAAGAATAAAGCCTGATGTGTAGCTGTGTCACTAATAGAGATGGTCAACGAGATGGAAATAATTCTGCATTGATGCTGATTTATGCAAATGTATGCACTCCCTTTGCTGATGAAATCAAATAATTTGATATGTTGTTAAAATTTGGTTTGGGGACTACAAATTAAAGGGTACCTGAGACGGATGAAAAGTAAAGTTTTATACATACCTGGGGCTTCCTCCAGCCCCCTTCAGGCTAATCAGTCCCTCGCTGTCCTCCACCACCCGAATCTTCTGCTATGAGTCCTGGTAATTCAGCCAGTCAGCGCTGTCCAGCCGCATGCCGCTCCCACAGCCAGGAACATTCTGCACCTGCGCAATAGTACTGCACAGGTGTAGTATGCTCCTGGCGGCGGAGTGTGTGCATGCGCACTACGCCCGACTGGCTCAAGTACCTGGATCCATAGCAGAAGATCCAGGTGGTGGAGGAGGACAAAGAGGGACTGATTATCCTGAAGGCGGCTGGAGGAAGCCCCAGGTATGTATAAAACTTTAATTTAATCTGTCTCAGGTTTACTTTGTTACACAGTAGTACTATACTCTACATATGCACTCCCCACAGAGCTGCAGGGAATCCACTGAGAATGCTGTGCACATTGAACACAGAGGTGTTGTCTGTCACCCATAAACCTTGTTCAGATTGTGCATGAAGAATGTGTAATAGAGGAAGAATCTCCTCATTCCCCTGCAGAGCACCTGCACATCACTCTTACATGTACCCACAGTCACATTGCCTAGGGCCTGATAGATGTTCTTTGTTCCGGTCTGTACCTTTTACAAGTACTCTTACCAAGGACTAGTTTTAGTCTAAAGGGAATAAATATAGTAGTCTACATATCCTTCTCACTTCAGTTGTCTTGTAAAATTCCTAAGCGTTGGCAGTTAAGAGACGAATTTCATGTTACATACTTTTAATCAACAAAATTGTAATATGCAAATTAGAGGAGTCGGAGTCGGTGGAATCCTAAACTGAGGAGTCGGAGTCGGTGGATTTTTGGACCGACTCCACAGCCCTGAAATCTCACAGAAATAATGTTTGCTATTTATAACTATTGTTTTTTTCATTTTGTGCCCTTGTACTCTGGCTAACCCAGAAAGCTTGTCTGACAGATGCCTAGAGGCTCATCCAACAAATCCTCACAATTTTGGTCTGTTGGACGACAATCAGGCATTTGTTAACGTGCAAACGACTGGACGAGCGACTGATTACAGGGTGTTTGATACATCTGGCGGATCAACTCACATGACTATTGGTGGATATTGTGCAGTTTGCCACATGTGTACAAGTCCTTTGAGTGATGTGAACTTGTTTTCAATGCAGCCATGTTGGGCAGTCCATCGTATTGCTTGCGCATGCAGTGTGCAAATGAGTTGGATATTTAGTTGGATGGTGCATGGAAAATACAAGTCGTGTAAACTGTTTGTCGTGGGGTCGGTCATGTCATGGAGATGGTCGTGCACTTTGTTGGACATGTGTACAAATCTTAGGAGAAGCTCTTTATCTTTATTAGCACAGCAGGAGAAGTAAAAACATCTTCTGGGAATGCAGGTTTGAATTTCTGCAAAGGCCGCAAAGACCCTAGCCTTGGGCGGCTGCTGGTCATAGGGAAGGGGTTGCTGCATATGGAAGAGGAGGCTGCAAATCGGGAGCAACACATGGAAGAAGGGAGCTGCTGACAAAGGAAGCTGTACATGAATGTTACACATGGAAGGGAAGGGGGGCCACAGGAACGTTGGCCTAGTGGCATGAAAAATATAAATCCAACTTTGTGGGCATGTATTCAACCTGTTCCCAAGACACAAACACAAGCAGAAAAATTGCTTTTAGGGCTGGGACCCACTAAAGCGTTTTTGCCAGCGTTTTTGGATCGCTTTCAATTGCTAGCTATTTTCCAAAACGCTTTGTCAATGTAAGTGGATGAGCAGATCCCACTGGAGTTATTGTGATTAGGGAAATCGCAATCGCAGGATATGCAGCATTTTGGGAGATTTTCCATTCTAATGTATAGGAGGAGTGAAATTGCTTCCAATGCGCAACCACAAATCACTAGTGATTGCGATAGCGCTTTGCACTTTGTAGTGGGTCCCAGGCCTAACCGATCCTCCAAGGAATTTTATAAGGAAGGAAAAAAGGTGTTTGAAAATGAACTGAAATATTGGCAATAACTTGAGAAAACATTTAGTGCATTCGAGCATTTTTAATGTTATTTTTTTATCTCACTTAGACAGGCTCCATCTGTTTAGAAATAATGCTCACCGTTTGTGCTGTTTGCAATCTCTAATGACGTCCATTAGGAAGCTTCTGCTGCTCCTGTGCTTCATCATGTGACTGTGCTGATCCTGGACTCAGGACAGGATGTAGAAATAGCAATGAATTTGCTCATTCATGGCAAGAATTATGTACATCCTTACAAAAACATATATGGTTTGGTAATCTTGATATGTTTCTTCAATTTACATAAAGTGTGATTTTAGGAATGAACCTGACGTAAAAGGAACACAGAGACTGCCATTGCTGACGTTCCTTAGACTTGCCTGGCTGTCAGGCTTTAAAGCGGAACAGAAAGGTTAAAAAAAACAAAGTGCTTCACTTACTTGGGGCTTCGGCGAGCCAGCCCCTTGCAGCCTTCCTATCCCGCGCCGGTCCTCCACAATCCTCCGTTCTCCCGCCGCCAGCTACTTTCAGTTCGGGTATACCGTTGACTTGTAAGTTGACGGCAACTGCGCCTGCTTGCCCCGGACCACGTGTATCTTTCTTCGCATTTCCGCCTGCAATAGCGTCCTGCGCTAGCTAGCTGCATCCCCTCCTGCTTCCCGGGTGTGAAGAGACAGAGAGAAGCCACCCGGGGGTGGAGAGAAGAAATTGAGAAAGCTCCGGCGGACAGGTGAGAGTAGCTCTGCTGCCCGTACACTCTAGGGGGGCTGGGGGGATTGGAACACCTGGGGACCCAGCAGGCAGTGCACACAGATTTTCAATAAATTTCATGCTGAAATGTATTACAAATCTGTGTACAGTGTGTGGAGGGATTCGATCAGATAGATTCCTCTCTGATCAGATATGACGATGTAACACCACTGCAAATTACAAAAGCTGCCAGAAACTTACCGTTGAGAGAAGAAGATGGCACGTGTTGTATCGGCCAGGGGAGCAGCACCCCTTAGTTAACTAACGATGCCCCCCAACCCCTGACCACTAATGGCACACACTATTATGAACCTTCCTTACCTGGAGGTTCTTTATAAAAAAAAAAAAGAAATCCAGTGCTTAGGTCACTTTAATGTTATCACGTAGGTTACTTTCAAACTATGGGCCTGATTCACTCAGCTCCAGTGATATTGCTTTAAGCAGGTAGAGCATGACATTTTTACTAACGACAGTTTGCGTTTACTGTAGAAACGTTCACATTACCCATGTAACTGTACCCTGCAAGCGTAAGTACCGGTAAAAATGCTACGCGCAGGCTGGAGCTGCAGAATTCAGGCCCTATGTCCATGGGTATACTGCACGTTTTTGCACATGCTATCCAGAAATGCACTGTAGACATTGCATTAGGGTTTGGTACAACACAGAAATGTGAACATGCCCATACAAATGTCTTCTGATCCAATAAAGGGTTAGTGTGAACCTAGCCTCAGGGAATAGAATTACAGTGCTACAAAATGCATGCAGCAGTGTAATATGGAATTGCACCATAACACAGCAGGGTAAAACAACTTCAGTGCAGTGTCTGATGTTCTTTTCTATCAGATATGATACAGTGGTTTGCAAAAGTATTCGGCCCCCTTGAAGTTTTCCACATTTTGTCATATTACTCCATGCCACAAACATGAATCAATTTTATTGGAATTCCACGTGAAAGACCAATACAAACTGGTGTACACATGAGAAGTGGAACGGAAATCATACATGATTCCAAACATTAAAAAAAAAAAAAAAACTGCAAAGTGGGGTGTGCATAATTATTCAGCCCCCTGAGTCAATACTTTGTAGAACCAGCTTTTGCTGAAATTACAGCTGCCAGTCTTTTAGGGTATGTCTCTACCAGCTTTGCACGTCTAGAGACTGAAATCCTTGCCCATTCTTCTTTGCAAAACAGCTCCAGCTCAGTCAGATTAGATGGACAGTGTTTGTGAACAGCAGTTTTCAGATCTTGCCACAGATTATTGATTGGCTGTGTTTACACTACATTTTGACTTTGACTGGGCCATTCTAACACATGGGATATGTTTTGTTTTAAACCATTCCATTGTTGCCCTGGCTTTATGTTTAGGGTCATTGTCCTGCTGGAAGGTGAACCTCCGCCCCAGTCTCAAGTCTTTTGCAGACTCCAAGAGGTTTTCTTCCAAGATTGCCCTGTATTTGGCTTCATCCATCTTCTCATCAACTTTGACCAGCTTCCCTGTCCCTGCTGAAGAGAAGCACCCCCAGAGCATGATGGTGCCACCACTATATTTGACAGTGGGGATGGTGTGTTCAGAGTGATGTGCAGTGTTAGTTTTCTGCCACACATAGCATTTTACATTTTGGCCAAAAAGTTCCATTTTGGTCTCATCTGACCAGAGCACCTTCTTCCACATGCTTGCTGTGTCCCCCACATGGCTTGTGGCAAACTGCAAACGGGACTTCTTATACTTTTCTGTTAACAATGGCTTTCTTCTTGCCACTCTTCCATAAAGGCCAACTTTGTGCAGTGCACGACTAATAGTTGTCCTATGCACAGATTCCCCCAACTGAGCTGTAGATCTCTGCAGCTCATCCAGAGTCACCATGGGCCTCTTGACTGCATTTTTGATCAGCGCTCCTCTTGTTCGGCCTGTGAGTTTAGGTGGACGGCCTTGTCTTGGTAGGTTTACAGTTGTGCCATACTCCTTCCATTTCTGAATGATCGCTTGAACAGTGCTCCGTGGGATGTTCAAGGCTTTGGAAATCTTTTTGTAGCCTAAGCCTGCTTTAAATTTCTCAATAACTTTATCCTTGACCTGTCTGGTGTGTTCTTTGGACTTCATGGTGTTGTTGCTCCCAATATTCTCTTAGAAAACCTGAGGCCGTCACAGAGCAGCTGTATTTGTACTGATATTAGATTACACACAGGTGCACTCTATTTAGTCATTAGCACTCATCACGCATTGTCTATGGGCAACTGACTGCACTCAGACCAAAGGGGGCTGAATAATTACCCACACCCCACTTTGCAGTTATTTATTTGCAAAAAAAATCTTTGGAATCGTGTATATTTTCCGTTCCACTTCTCACGTGTACACCACTTTGTATTGGTCTTTCACGTGGAATTCCAATAAAATTGATTCATGTTTGTGGCAGTAATATGACAAAATGTGGAAAACTTCAAGGGGGCTGAATACTTTTGCAAACCACTGTATATGCTGAGTTTTAATATGTGACAGCACATGGGGTTGATTTATCAAAACCAGTGCTAGATGAATTGGAGCAAAACTGATGCAAAAGCAAAACAGTTGCTACAGCGACCAGTGTGTGAACAGGCCCTAACTACTGGCCACACTTCTCATTAACTATTTAGCAGCTGTTCACAGTAGTGCGGCACAATGCAGGCTAGCCTGGTAAAAACAAAAATCCAGCCATCAGCATCTTGATGTCCTGGACATGTGGTCACATTAGGTTATATTGAATAGGGGCTAACCATTGGGGAGGTGCAGAGCCAGGCTGTGTGCATTGCTTAGCATCTGCACATACAGTATGTGAACAAACCCTTAAACAAGGCTACGTTCACAGTGGTATGTTGCTTTGGACAATATAATGGCATTGCTAGTGCAATGCAATTATATTGTAATGGTACATTCACATCGGCGTATTAGAAGTGTGGGGCGACGGATTAGTCGAGCATAACGCAATGCATGCAGTGTTACCGCATAATGCACACATTAACAGTGGCAGTGAAGCATACTTACTATGTACTGTATGCGCCGCACTGTATGCATAACCTGTGATGTGGCTTTTCTCTGTTGCATTTCTGTTTTTACAGCCGAATGGTGGCCACACACCATACAATTTTTTTTTAAATATCTTCAATTCAAGAACTGCTGTCAATTTTTCTGACTGATTGTAATGCTGGGTACACACGCTACGTTTTTCCGCTTGATTTTCCCACCCGATTGTTTTTTCCGCTCGATTCTGCACTCAATTCTGCGCTTGATTCTCTTATCTTCGCTCGTTTTTCTTATCTTTTTCCATTCACTTCTATGAGAAATCGAGCGCAGAATCGATCGGGAGTAATATCGGACATGAGGGAATTTATCAATCGGATGCATCTATCGTACGGAAAATCGTAACGTGTGTACCCAGCATAACATTTCAAAACCTGACCAATGTACCACACACATATGTTCAATTTTTCCCCAATTATTGAAAAAATGATGGAAAACTCAGAACAAATTGCCTGGGTCTGTACATCAAGAATTGCCAATCTACCCTACACAATTCATTATTCATAAAAATTGATCAGAAAAGTCCAACAATCCCGATCTTCTATCAAATAAAAATCGGAAGTTGGATCAGATTTCTCAAACGAATGAAAAAAGCTTTTGATTTTTGAGACTACCGATCGTTATTATCATATTGCCGTAAAATTGGATACTTTTATTGTATGGTAAGTGGCCACCTGAAAAGTTTGATGATGATATGTGTAGTATGATGCTACTAATCGCAACAATACAACATAGAAAAAACAGTGCCTAAATACATGGAGAATTTAATAGCAAAAATATGTAAAGATTATATCCTGTATGTCTTGCATATATATAGCCTTTCCACACTGCAGTAAACTGGTGGCTAGTTGCTATGGGATACTGCATATAATTCTTGGCAGTGCCTTATGAAATAAGTCAGTTTATGCTATATCCCAGAATGCATTGGCTATGATCTTGCAGTGTAGATTTCCTGTGTGACAGTTGCAGTGTCCAGCAGCCAGGCAGTTAAAGAACGCTCTCTTCTTACATCATGCTGAGAAGACACGTTCTTCCCATTGCCAGAGCCAGCCTGCATTGCTGCTGCACTTCTCTTATTAGCTGAGAGGACACTTTGTCATTTAACCCCTTGCCTGCTGCAGCCAGACTGCCAAGTAAAACCCTTTGCAGACTATAAAGTAAAGTTAAGCTAAAGCAGTGCTTAGATACAGAAGCAGCTGGCTAAGCCGTCCCAGTCTTTCCTCTGCCGGTGTCCTGTGAGAGTTTTGCACATCCAGGTGATTTTCTCACTCCCCCCTCGTCACCCTCTGACCTTCAGCTATTGAAGAGAGTCTCAATAGAAAGCCTCGCATCCTTCTATCTTTCCCCCCTCTCCAACCCTCCCACTGGAGGTTGGCTTCCCCTTTAAAAGTCCCATCACATGCTAGCATGCGGATCTGATGCAGACTGGGCTTGCGACAACAGGAGAGGCTGCTGAGCTGTGCAGTTTAGGCTTCCAGAGATCCCTTTTAACAATGTCATTCCTCTGTGACAAGGCACTGCAGCACTCAACTTTCACTGCTTGGGAAAGGAAGTCACATTGTGCCTGTCTCACTCATGCCCATAGCTCCGGCCTGTGCCCACAGCCTGCACGTAAGTCATAGGCAGCACTGCTCTTTCTCATGCAGCTTGACCTCATCCATGCTTGAAGGCTTGTGCCTGTCTTTTTCATTTTCCTTTACCTTCACCCCTGTGGTCTGCAGCAGAGCTGCCGGACCTTCCTGTGTCATACTGCAGAGAGCATTCTCCATCCCATCATAATTACTAAACTGCATCCTCAGGATTTCTACAAGCATGCTTGTTTGCAAACATCCACATGCTTACTGCATATTTCTCTGCGGATAGAGCAGTTTGCTGTCATATTAATGTATTAGCTGCCTATGCTATTATGAACAGAGAGAACATTTAACACCATTCTAAATGGTCTTTATCTTTATGCACTTTTACCTGTTATATTATTGATCTGTTACTTTTTGAAGTGGTGAGGTTTTCCCTTGTTATGAGACAGTCTATATGACATAGGATGATTTTCAGCATTGTCATTCTGTTGGTGTAAACTTCTGCTATTGAGTGTGTATTGCGTATAAAAGTTGTGATATGGCGTGTATGGGACATAATGCAGCAAGTGTATGAAGTCTGCATGGGGACACAATGCAGATAATGTTATGGGGCTATAAAAAAAAGACATAGGAGTCATGCAGAGGCCACCCACTGGATCCGCAAGACATCTGAAAGGGATTTAGAGATATGCAGTCCTCCCTCTTGTGTATTATTACAATCTTATATTTTTACATTTTCTACTTGTGATAAATGACTACATTCACAACTTTATCAAAATGTGAACCCTTTTATGGCATTAGATAAGTATACACCTTCAGCATGTCACTGCATCTAATTGTCACCAAAAGTCACTACATACGACTTTCTTTGCATATACTCACCATCTCCAAATTCATTTTGAAGCTACTTTCTATAATATTGGTTAATTTAGAAGTAACTTGGAGATTATATTGCAGCACTATTATATCAGGAGATTGCACTGTAGCTCTATTATATAATTAATGTACCCTCTAAACATACTGGAGTACCCTTGGGGGCACATTATTTTGGCTGAAACAAGTTACACTGTACTTTTCCTATGCATTTACTCTGGGAGTTTAGATGTCATTAACAAAATTGTCCTTAATACCTAAAATATGTGTAAAAAATATAATATTGATCAAAGGAAATATTACCCTCTCCCTGACAAAAAATAATGCTTGGGACCGCTCCCTTGTGTGCATTTCTGTATTCTTTAGTTGTTTCTGCAACATAAAATCTAATGTGTGAATTAATTGTATGTTACATTTTTATGTTACATTTTTTTTCGAAGTTAGATGTGTATGTGATATCCATAGACTCATAAAGTATTCTATAAATGATAGGTGTGCTTCAAATCTTTCACCTAAATGCTGTAATGTTCATTTTTTCTCTTCCTAAAAATGCCATTATTACTGGTGTAAAGTACAGAGAAATGTGTATATACATAAAAACACAAACATACATTAGCTTGATAAGTGCAGAGAAGTGTATATGCATGAACACACACATACACACACTATAGCAAGGTGCAGAGAAGTGTATACACATGAACACACACATACACACACTATAGCAAGGTGCAGAGAAGTGTATACACATGAACACACACATACACACACTATAGCAAGGTGCAGAGAAGTGTATACACATGAACACACACATACACACACACACTATAGCAAGGTGCAGAGAAGTGTATACACATGAACACACACATACACACACTATAGCAAGGTGCAGAGAAGTGTATACAGTATTCATAAACATATACATACACACAGTATGGCAAGGCGAAGGAAGTGTATATAAATAAACACACACATACACACAGTATGGCAAGGTGCAGAGAAATGTATATACATAAACACACACATACACTAGCTTGAGAAGTGTATATACATAAACACACATACAAGCACTATAGCAAGGTGAAATATACACACATACACACACTATAAAAGGGTGCAGGGAAAGTTGTTTCTATCAGTGTGTTGTAAGATTTTGATTATTCTCTTCTGGCTGTCTTGCTGTTACACTGATAAAGGATAAGAGAAATTCCCTTGATTAGATTTTAGCTGACCAATGAAATTGCTGGCATTTTTATCGCCTTACCTGTGTCTCCATTGCTGATGTCAGACATAACTGGAGTGACAAAGGTCAGTCCTGAACTTTATAAGGGTAAAGTATATTTCCTGGAGGCCAAGAACAAATGATAGGACAAGAACATGTCTGGGCATCACAAGACTTGCTGTAGCTAATAGGTGGTGATGCTCAGTGACATCTCACGTCCCCTGAACAGGTGCAGCTTTTTAGGGCTGTGTAGCCCACACTTGACCTAGCTGGCCTATTAAGGTAAATGTAATTGTAGATCAGATCTTGTATTCTGCAGTACAGCATCCTCCTACTTCCAGCAACTCTTTCTACTGCAATATTAATTATTGCTTTTGATGCTACTAAAAAGCCTCAGGCTTTCCCCATCACATCACAAGCAGAAAATGTAACACACGCAGTGATATAGCACTAACACCTTCACTTTAATGCCTGTGTCCCTTTATCAGCGACCCCTTCTCTGCTGGTACACTGCAGCTGCTGGCAATGATAGCGAGCATATTGGCTAGTGCAGGATGGATAGGACAGTGAAGTCTGCAGTGTCCCACTTCATCACAGGGTACACGGCAGACAGGGAGCAAGGTGACTTTGTGAATTGGTCAATGCAGCAGTCCTGTCCCATGCTGGGGGAAATTAGGAAAGGGGATTTCCACGCTATGCCTGGGCTTGTCCAGGCTTGTCTTGCCCTGCCTGCCACTCAGGGGGGAAGGGAGACATCTGGAGCCTTTGCTCTGTAGGATTTCCCCATGCTCTGATACATTGTTAGTATTGTCAACCATGTCTTGATGAAGTAGCTTTTTTCTCCTCTTCATCCCCCCAGCCTGTCCCATTTGCCAATGCAGCACAAGCAGCGTGGACTGCAGCACAGGCATTCGTGCTACTCCTGCATTGACTCCTCCTCACCGTCATCAGGCACATATCTCCTGAAATGCAGCAGTGATCTGCTTCATCAGGGCCCCTGCCATCCTAGCACTGACCCCCTCCTTTTACTGCACAGCATCAGGTCAATCAATGCAGCACTATGCAGCTCTCTAGCAATCCTGCAAGGTGAGCAGCTTTCACCTAATGGAGCAGAGATGTGCCCTAAATTGCACTTCAAGGTAAAACCAGGGAAAAACGCTCTGCAGGCAATAACAGAGTGCAATCAGCCCTTGAATGACCTTTTTGCTACCTGTGCAAAATCTTTCAAAAAAAATCTCCTTTTGCATTGAGACAGTGGTTTGATGCTAAATGGTTATATCGTTTTGTAACACGAAGGGTTAATCAAACTTTTAAAAGTCCGCTAGTTCCACTTCTGTCAGGCTGCATCATCCGATCTTATTACTGGTAAGGAAACAAGTTTAAAGGCTGGTTTAACCGCTTCATTGCTGGTCATTTTACATGACCTGATACAATGCTGGACCTTTAGCAGCAGCCATGTATAACCTATGCTTTGGGGGTCTCTATTATCAAGAAATAGCTGTAATATCTGCCTGCACCTAAACATCATTTGTATGTAATCTACAGTAGACTTTTGCAAAAAAATTTGAAAGAAGTGCATTCTGTCTGAAAACATAGGGATATATATTTTGGATAGTGTGAGGAATGGTATGACCCACTGCAAGATTTTTATTGCCTTTCACGTCATCAGTTTGTACCTCCATTCTTGTCCTTGGTGGCCCTGATGGTGACTGGCAGTAATGACAGTTTGAGGTTCCTACAATATACAGATCTAAAAATCTGGCAGATGTTCCTACCCAGCACCACTGTGTTCGGATCTAAAGAATAGCCACTCTATTAGAGGCTTGGTGCACACAAAGCAGAAACCCTGGTGTTGCGTAAAACGCTGTGTTTTTTGCCGCTATTGGAGGTCTATGGGTTGCAGGAAAAACGCATATAAAAACACGTATGCGTTTTCAAACTTGCGTTTGTCAAAACACTGGCTTTGTTGCATAATATTCATAGCCACATGAAAAACACACATAATCAAAGTCAATGGGAATGCAGTGGTAGGCATTTTTCATGCGTTTTTATATGTTTTTCCCCCAAGATATTTTTTTTTTTTTTGCTGTATTTCCACTTCCTGTTTTCTTCCTAGTGAACTGCATAAATGGAAATATAAAAACGCATACAGAACGCATGCGTTTTGTATAAGCGAACCACAAACGCATTAACATGCACGCAAAACGCATGAAAAGTGCAACGCAAACGCACCAAAGACGCAGTAAAAATGCACACATTAACATAAAACATGACATTAAACGCAGCCTTTCACGTTATGTTATGTGTGCCCCCAGCCTAAAGGATACCCGAGGTGACAGGTGACATGATGAGATAGACGTGTATGTACAGTGCCTAGCACACAAATAGTTATGCTGTGTTCCTTTTTTTCTTTCTCTGCCAGAAAGAGTTAAACATCAGGTATGTAACTGGCAGTTCCTGTCTGAGTCAGGACTGGGTCAGACTACAGTGTGAACCTCACTGATAAGAAGTTACAACTACAAAACACTTTCCTAGCAGAAAATGGCTTACTTCAATGAATGTAAAATTGAGCAAAAAACAACAACAATAAAACAGTAAAAACTTAAAAAGTAGATTTAAATATACAATACAACTGTGGAATATCTTAAAAAGTCATTTTTAGGAGGAGGAGATTGGGTACAATTGTTTATTTCATTCGCTTATTTTCCCCTCGTGTGTCCTTAAAGTCCAGATAAAAGTTTAGGCTGGAGTACCACTTTAGCAAAAACATTCAGTATCATTTTTATCATTTATATTTGAATAACATGAGATAAGGCCTGAACAGCTGTCAGGTTGTTTTTGCTGTCAGTTCCCTCACTTCCTGTAACAGCATACACTGCTGCATAAAGTTGAATACTCACCTGATGACTCAGGAAGATGGATCCCGTGACTTCCCCTGACGACGAGCATTCCCCAATCCATCGCCTGCAAGCGGGTACATGCGACGACACACAACGGGTGCGAACAGGAAGCGATCGCAGTACTTTGCGTGGAGTCGCCGGAGATCTTAAAGATCCGATCTACCATAGCAGTCGTGCACTTATTTACTGTATTTATACAATAACCCCGCGTTGCCAAACCTGACCACAATCGCCCGCCTGTACCCACGTCGCGAGATTGCAGAAAGGATCACGCGTCGCTCATTCACGCTTCCTATATAACCTTGCGGTGGGATCATAGTTGAAACGCATTGCAGTGGTCCCGAAAGGTCGCACTGCATGTTACCGCTGCAGTGTATGCCTCACCTCTGGGTTAAACGCACATAATGCACAGCTGCTCTTGTGTTGTCCCAATAGGACCCGCCACCTTGCACTGCGATCATTGTGATAGCCACATAGGACTATCATTGCTTCTGCGACAGAATGCAGTGATTTTGTGTGACGCAATGCGGTAAGTGTGAAAGGGGCCTTAAAGGAAAGTTATATTTACCCGAGAAGTCTTGTCCCGCGATGCCGCCCCGAAGCCCCTGGCCCCACCTCCTCTCTTCCCCCGGAGAAATATGCTAAGCTTTCCCTGTAGAGAGAGGACACGGGGCCAGGCGCCGGAAGTCAGGCGATGCAGGGACTTCAGAGTTGCATCGTGGGACAAGACTTCTTGGGTAAAAATAACTGTCCTTTACTTGCAGGCTGCCAGAATTTTCATTTTCACTTTGGAGGTCCTCTTCAAAGTGTACCTGAGAAGACAATAAAGAAAAATGTGATACTTACCCAGCCCTATAAGCACCGCTGAGTCCCTCGCCGTCCTCCCGAGTGCCTTTCGTTCTCTTGCTATCAGTCCCTGTAAATGCTCAGCCACTCCAATTGGGCTGTTCTGCGCAAGCGTGGCCCCTCCCTGCAATCGCAGAAGAGCCTGACTGGCATGGCTGAGACATTTACCGGGACTGAAAGCCAGAAAACGGAGGCACTTGGGAGGACGGCGAGTGACTCACCGGTGCTTATGGGGCTGGAGGAAGCCCCGGGTAAGTATCAAATCTTTCTTTGTCGTCTCAGGTTTACTTTAAGGTTTGACTTTAATTAAATTAAAACTCACAGGTTTGAAACTTACCTGAGTAGAGTGAAGGGCCGGATTTGTACTCTTTACCGCCCTAGGCCAATGTCACCAGCCCCCCCCCCCCCCCTTCAGTATAGGTAGCAAGATGACCCCTATCCTGTTTCCTCTAGTATAGGTATTCCGATGACCCCCCTCCAGTATAGGTAGCCAGATGACCCCTCCCCTCTTTCCCTCTAGTATAGGTAGCCAGATGACCCCTCCCCTCTTTCCCTCTAGTATAGGTAGCCAGATGACCCCTCCCCTCTTTCCCTCTAGTATAGGTAGCCTGATGACTCCCTTAAGCCCTCCCTTTCCCACTCCCCTCTTTCAGTACAGGTCGCCTCCACATTGCAGCAGCCATCAGTGTCACTCACTTTTCTGCTCATCTCCATTGCAGAAGCTTTCTCTTCCCCTCCATCTCCAATGCTGCCCAAATCCGTAGCTGCCCGCCACAACGCCAACGTGCACAGAGAGCAAGGTGGCTGGCAGCAGGGGATCTGGTGCTCACCTGATCTCCCTGCATTGCAGCATTTGCAAGCTTGCAAATGCTGCACCAGTTTAGCCTGCTGCTTTGGTGCCCCTGCTTCTGTGGTGCCCTAGGCCATGGCCTAGGATGCCTTGACCTAAATCCGGCCCTGGTAGAGGGAAGGCTCCCGTCCAGAGTCTTCCCAATCCTCTTCCCAACTTGTCGTTCCAGCGCTGTCCTCTGGTAAGGCTATTTGACTTGCTAGTTCCAACAGCTCTTCAGAACTACTCGCGTTTCCAAGTAGTTCCGAAGAGCTGTTCTATCCAGAGCCTTCTCTCTTCTTGAGTAAGTATCAAACCTAAAGTGAGTTTACTCACTTCAAGATTGCTTTAAAGGGCAACTGAGCACCAGGGGCTTTTTTTTTTTTTAAATTGTACCTCCCCATAAGGGAAATTCTTATTGGAGTGTTCCATCCACAGAGTGTAATACATTTTCAACTTTCCCGCAGTGTCGTGCACACGCGGCACACTCCATTACGAACCTACCTTATGGGGAGATTTGTTTAAAAAAAATCCATAGTGCTGAGTTGCCTTTAAAGTGTACCAGAGATGGCACACTAGCGCTAATTTATACTTACATGTGGCTTCCTCCAGTCCCATATGTACCCTGGCTTCCCTCGCGTCCTCCTCAGCCCCTTCATTCTGGCGCTACGACTCCCAGTAATCTGGTCATTCGCCGCCAGTCAAGAGCTTCTGCACATGCTCGGCCATGTGCTTGCCCCCGCAGAACGTTACAGGGGACGGGAGAACGACAAAGGGTGCGCGTGGGGCCGAGACGTGCATGTGCAGAAGGCGTGACTGCTCAGATTACCAGGAGTCATAGCGGCGTAATGGAGGGGCCGGGGAGGGAGGCCACGGTACTTATGGGGCTGGAGGAAACCCCAGGTAAGTATAAACTAGCGCTAGTGATCCATCTCAGGGTCTCTTTAAGCACATGCTCATTCTTTTTTTTTTTTAGGGGAGAATTGTATTTTTAAGAGTTTAACAGTAAGTTTACACTATGCTCTGTTGCATAACGCCCATACTTCTACACAGGAATAAAGCAATGCACTCTGCACATTAATACACACGTCATTTTCATAGCATGAACAATTTCTTTGTAACAAGCACATTTTCTCACACATCTAGAAATGCATTGTAGAAAGTGTATGTGATGTGATAAATACAGAGTTATGAACAAGCATACAATTGTATGAGCAGTGTGAGCATAGTGTGAACACTCTGCTGTAAAACTTATATCCATCACAAAAAGTTGGTTTATGGCTGAGCACATTTTGTCCTCATCCTCCAATGCCATATTAGTTCAGGCTATCTTATGGCAGCAGAATGCAGCAACACTGTACTTTCCATACACAAAACACATAGGGATTTAGAAAGTTCCAGGACTGTAGTTAACACTGTGAGGGCTGGTGCACACAGAGCGGCTTTTTCAGCGTTTCTGCAGCCGCTTGCGGCTGCGGATCCACTTGGTCAATGTATCTCAATGGGGTGGTGCACACAAGAGCGGGAGGCGTTTTGCAGAAACGAAAAATGCTGGGGTGAGGCATTTTTTGGATTTCGGATGTGTTTCTGCCTCAATGTTAAGTATAGGAAAAACGCGAACCGCTCTGAAAAACGCCTGTTCAGAGTGGTTTTGCCGGCGTTTTTGTTACAGAAGCTGTTCAGTAACAGCTTTACTGTAACAATATATGAAATGTACTATACTGAAATCCGCTGCAGCAATCCGCAAAACGCCATAGAAAAATAAGAAAAAGCATTTCAAAATCTGCTAGCATTTTGCGGATCTGCTAGCGGTTTTTGGTGTGCACCAGGCCTAAAAGTGGTTTGTGAAGGGCATAAAACACATGAGCAAATTGTTTTTTCTGACATCCTGCTTAAAGCAAACCTGAACTGAAAATAAACTTGTGGGAAAATTAATTGTATAGGTAGTAGAAATGGTAAATAGAACTTCCCTGCAGTCTACATTCTTACTTTATGTTTAAGAGCTGAAATTCTACCGGTAATGTGAAGTGTAAGCAGCAGCCATAGCAATGTAGAAGACAAAGGTTATCAGCATTCAGCACACCAATTTTTCAGTTATAGCACACTTTTAATTGTGCCCAAATCCATGGCAGAGTGAGATAGAATCTAATTCTTTCATCTCCCAGTGAGAGTATGAATTACCACTTGAATTTTTAAGCACTATTTTTTAGGGTGTCTTGACAGATAACAGTGTATTGTCTTATGTTTGCTTTTCAGGAGAGCTGTTACTGCATTCAACTGCCTCATTTGCATAGAGAAAACCACTGGTTTATAACTCTTCAATGCCAAAAGGTGTCCACAAGCAAGTCGAAAGTCCGGTCCACGTGCCAGATTAAATGGGGACATCTTAGCTGAGTATCTGGTATGTGTACAGCTGCCCTGATACATTGTTTAAAGATGTGGCACACCGGATCTTTAAACGACCGCTACCCCCAAGCAAATTGCTACTCCCCATACCCCGCCCACCACAAGCTGCTCTGTTGCGTGTCGCGCCCCTCCTTAGCAAAAGACCGTGTCGCTCAGCTGTAGCTCAGTTACCCATCTGTACTGCACTCGGGCCTCGAACTGTTCTTTTTTTTTTCATAAACAATTGTTACACCCTGATATGTTTCCAAACTTGATTGTTTGCCAGTTTGAACCACTGTCACATAGTACATAACCACCTTAAAGTGAACCTAAAGGGACTTTAAAAAAAAAGAGATGCTTGCCTAAAAAGAGGGAAGGCTATGGATCCCATAGACCAGGGGTCTCAAAGTCGCGGCCCACGGGCCATTTGCGGCCCTCAATACAATATTTTGTGGCCCTCGCCGGCAAAAGCTTCCTTATAGTTCGCTTCAGTGCTCCCAAGTAATCCGCCGCATCCCCGCCGCTAAACGAGGGCTGCAGAGCCCCCAAATCGCCCTGGGGCAATCTGCCGCCATTTCCTGGAAGGGGCAGAGCTTTCAGCTTCAGCTCTGCCCCTCCTGACATCAATCGCCGCACGGATCGCTGCCTCTCCCCGCCCCTCTCTGTGAAGGAAGAGTGAGAGGAGCGGGCAGAGGCGGCGATGCGCTGCGATTGTGAAATTCCTTATGCGGCTCAGCCTCATCCTGACTTTGCCTCCTGCGGCCCCCAGGTAAATTGAGTTTGAGACCCCTGCCCATAGACCCTTCCTGGTCGTTTCTCTCTGCCCTCACGTCAACAATGTTGCCCAGGGAAGTTATTCAACCATCTTGGTCGAATAACCCTTCAGGACTCCTCATGCAGGTTTCAGAAGTACTTCCATCCCCGAATACTTGGGTCCCCAATGTACTTGCATCCCTGAAAACAATGAACAGATCTATACTGTATGCACAAGTCCAGGCCCGTGCATGCACAGTACAGAGGCTTCCATCTTCGGAAGTACTTGGTAATGCAAGTACTGCTGAAGCTTGCCCAGGGATCCCGAAGGCGCAAATATTGAACAAGAGAAAAGAGGGAGCACTGGGAAGGCTTCATATTAAGTAAATATCTAACTACTTTGGCACATAAGAGCCTAATAAGAAGCCTCATCACTGTACATTGAGGCAGACCGGGCACTGTCACAATATATGCTTTATTTCCTCTGTGGCCATATAAATGGATGTCTTCACATATATGATACAAATCATCAACCATACAAAAAAGAACGATCAAACCTCGTTGAGTCTGGTGCTGGGGTGCTGGGAAAGGTGGTGACCGGGATATGAGATGGACGGCACAACAGCCGTTTTGCGCCTGACTGGCGCTTGCTCACGTGCGTGTCCTGTACTATGTACTAGTACAGGACACGCACGTGAGCTTTCAGTGGTGGGCATGGGTCAGCATGGACAGTGTGATTGGCATGCAGCCACATACACAGCTACACATCTCTGTCATCAGATCAGTTGATTTGAGCACCAGTTGCTCCCATAAATCCCATAAATCATAAATGTAAATTTGCGGCTATAGAGTGCCGAGTGCTTCACTTGGGCCCTGGGAAGCGAGTGGCTAAGGGCAGCAGGGTTCAACTATCAGTAGTTAGATTCCAAACATCGGTAGACGTGAGTGTTCAGCAGTGGTGGAGTTTGGCCATCAGTAACTGAGCTCCGGACATCAGCAGAGGCAAGCGGTAGGGTTCGGTTACTGAACATCGGAAGTGAGCTCAGGACATTGGCGTTGGGCTCCAATAAGTATGGTTAGGAAGGTTTGTGTTAGGGTATACGTTAGGGGTAACACAGAGGTGGTAGGGAGAGGCTGTAAGGGCCCTTTTCTCTACAGTGTGATCGTGTTTCCTTCTATTTCCGCTACCGCAATTGCGGCATAATACATTGTGAAACAGCGCCATTGCAGTGCATTAATGCTTGCGATTTCCGACTAGAGAAATGAGAACTTACCAGGAAAACAGTTGGAATTGCCAAATTGTGAGATTGCTATGCGACTTTCCTGTGCTCCTATTCAAAGTATAGGAGTGCAAACACAACAAAAATGCAGCCGACCGGCAATTGTGATTCAGAAAAAAATCAAATCACACTGGTGGAAAAACGTGCTTTACATGTGCTGTAGCAGTTTTCAAAACTAGCTCAATAAATTTTTTGGATCGAAACGTGCCTAGTGGAAAAGGGCCCTTAGTGTTAGGCATAGGTAGGGGAATAACTGTTAGGTGTAGGTAGGATAGTTACTGTTAGGAATTAGGAGTGTTAGCCTTAGTCATTAGTGGGAGGGGCAGGGGCGTATCCGGGTAATATTGAGCCTATGGCAAACACTGAAATTGTGCCCCCCAGTCAGAGCCCCCTCCCCTCTAAAAATAACATCCTCTCTCGTGTATATGTGTTATGGTTGCCTGTGTTTTTTGGCTCGGGATATTGCTGAAGTTACTTTTTTTGAAATATCTGTTTATCCCTCTCTGTCCTCTTTTCTAATGCTAAGCCAAGTGCCCCCTACATACATAAACTAAGTCGCTATGTTCCCCAGATAACAAAATTAATCTGATCTGGGTAATGGGGAGTCACAGGGGCAAGCATGGCGGTACTGCACAGGAGGAGACATGGCGCCCATGTTGTTGTGGCACCCATGGCACGAGCTATGCCTGCACCCCTCTAGATATGCCTTGGGGGGGGGGGGATCTAGTACTAGGCATAGGTAGAGGGGAAGCTAATAGTAAAGTATTGATAATATTATACTACCAATATTCTAACTATGGGATTGTAATGGCAAACATTTTTTTCAGCAATTTAGGAGGGGTGGGGTGGTAAGAGATTATCATCCATATGATCTTGTATCATAGTGATTGGTTCAAAGCCATTGGGGACAGCTGTTTGATTCTTAATCAGATTTTATGATGTAATCTGATGAAGATCCTGCAGTTCAAGGTGGTAAAACTACTCCTTGATCAGTTTCCATTTAGGAAGAAGTTTGTTGAACCAATGTCACACAGTCCATAGCCACCTTAAAGGGCTATGGCACATAAGATGGTTTGTTGCAGAGATTTTTTTAGTTGGCTACAGACAAGTCTGTGCAGTGAAAGGTTGCCGAAGGCATATACTAGTATCAGCTTGCATTGGATAACATTTGCAGTCATTGCTTGCGTATGATGCTACAGCATATTGTTTGCGCAGCTGTGAGCTTAATTTTGCGTACCTGCTCATAAAACTTATGTGTGTCTTTGCACAGTATGTACTAGGTCATGTAGGTTTGTATGTATGTACTGTATGTTTTTGTACATGTGTGTAATATATATATATATATATATATATGTGTGTATATATATATATATATATATATATATATATATATATATATGTGTGTGTGTGTATGCTTGTGTGCAAGATATGCATGCACTTGTTTCTCAGTTTTTATAACTTTGCCTCTCTCTTTCTTTTCTTAGCTGTCAGACTGCTCCCCAGTGTACTGACTTGTACAGAGAAATAATGCTGTCAATTAATTATCCGTTCTGTGAGTTCACAAATCATTTATTTTAGCAGTATTGTGGTGATCTCTTAGATTGCATGTAGCAGTCCACAAGGCATACAGTTCAGATAGATTTTTATAAAACAAGCATTGTCTGATTGATGATAGACTTTTTGATTATATTTTTCTGTAAATGGATGTAACAACATTTTACCTGCTTTGTAAAATCTTTGGCATATAAAGAAAGACTCTGTCCTGGAAAATATTTTTGAAACAGTCCCTATCCAAATAGTCGCAATATACAGTGATTCACTAACCGGAACTAAGCCGGTTAGTGTGCATTATCACTTAGTGGGCACAAACTACAGGGGGTAGGTTAGTGTGCCTTATCTGAGGTTAGTGTGCCTTATCTGAGGTTAGTGTGCCTTATCTGAGGTTAGTACCCCTTAAGTAGCTTTGTTCACACTAAAAGATGCACAAAGCTACATCGCGCACTGCACCACGCACAGCGTAATGCGTCGATCTTTGCGCACGGTGTGACGATAACGTCGTACCCGCTATACTGTATATGATGTGACCATAAGATTGCATAGGATGCGCCGATAACAGTGCGACGATAACGATTGCATCCTATGCGACCTTAAGGTCGCATTGTGTACAGTATAGTGGGTGCGATGTTATCGTGCAGTGCGCGATGTAGCTTTGTGCATCTTTTAGTGTGCACAAAGCTACGTAAGGAGCGCTAAGTTCAAATAAGGCACACGAACCTCAGATAAGGCACACTAACTCAGATAAGGCACAGTAACTCAGATAAGGCACACTAAGGCTACTTGCACATCAAGACGTTGCGTTAGGTGCTACGTTAAGGTCGCATAACGTGCACCTAATGCAACGTATGGTGTTGCGGGAGAGGACGGTAGAGTGAGCCGCGTTAGGCGACTCTATCCGTATAAGGTCTCCCAGAGTGGCGCTGATTAGCCGGCGGGACCACGTGATGCAGAGCGAGACACTCCGCATCACGTGGTCCCGCCGGCCAATCAGCGGCCGCCAGTGCAGTGAATATTAAGTAGCCATGTGCGCGGCTACTGTAGCTGGCTCTCCCTGCCTCCTCTCTGCCCCCCACTGAGCATGTGCAAACAGTCTAACGCGGCTATAGCCGCTCTAACGCCGTAGCATGCTGCACTTTCGGCAGAACGTGCAGCGTTACATGTAACGCAACGTGGGCTGTGTGAACAGCCCACTTGTGTTACATTACTGTGCATTGGGGGAGTGTTACAGGTGCACTAACGTGCGCCTGTAATGTCTTAAGGGGCCCGTACACTCAGCCGGTTTTCTGGCCGACCGATCGATCCCGATCGATCGATTGATCGATTGCAAATCGGTTGGCCAATCAACCGATCGATGGCCGATTTCGATGGATTTCCATCGAACTGGCTGGGTGGAAAATTTAGGTCGATCTGATGAGATTGCATACCAGTTTGCATTGGCCTTAATGGAAATCTGATGGCAAAAAAATGCCATCAGATCGAATTTCAATAGATTTCAAACTGAAATCAATTGGAATTCTATCCTGGTAAAAAAATGTTCAAAAAACGCATCAGATAGATCATCAGATGCATTTCTTATCTATCTGCTGCCAATCTGACGAGTGTATGGGCACCTTTAAGGTAGCCATACACTGGTCGATTTGCCATTAGATCGACCAGCTGACAGATCCCTATCTGATCGAATCTGATCAGAGAGGGATCGTATGGCTGCCTTTACTGCAAACAGATTGTGAATCGATTTCAGCCTGAAACCGATCACAATCTGTTGAGCTGCTCCTGCCGCCTGTGCACTCCCCCCCCCCCCCCCCCCCCCCGTATACATTACCTGAAGCTGGCTCCCGGGCGTCTTCTCCACGCTGCACCGCACCGCTCTGTTCTTGCTTCATCCCGGCGCTTCCTGTGTGACTCTATTTGAACTTCCTGGTCACTGCAGTGACACAGGAAGCGCCGGGATGGAGCCAGAACAGAGCGGTGCAGCGCGGAGAAGACGCCCGGGAGCCAGCGTCAGGTAATGTATACCTGATCGGATCGGCCGCCACTAGCGACGCGCACCCTACCCGCGGGCGATCGAGGGTAATTTCCCGCACGGCGCGATCGACGGACCGATCCGATTTCGGGAGGAAATCGGATCGGCGGGTGCGTTTAGCGCGAACGATTGGCAGCAGATTCGATCCCAGGATCGAATCTGCTGTCGAAACGCCCGCGAATCGGGCCAGTGTATGGCCACCTTAAGTGTGTAAGCAGCCTTACTCAGATAAGGCACACTAAAGGTGGCCATACACTCATCAGATTAGCAGCAGATAGATCTTCAGATAGATTTCTTATCTATCTGATGTGTTTTAGGAACATTTTTTACTAGGATAGAATTCCAATAGATTTCAGTTTGAAATCTATTGAAAATCGATCTGATGGCATTTTTTTGCCATCAGATTTCCATTAGGGCCAATGGAAAATGATAAGCAATCTCAACAGATCGACTTAGATTTTCCACCCTGCCCGTTCAATGGAAATCAATCGAAATCGGCTGCCAATCGGTCAACCGATTTGCAATCGACCGATCGATCGATTTTGATCGATCGGCCAGAAAATCGGCTGAGTGTATGGGCCCCTTTACTCTGATAAGGCACACTAACCTCAGATAAGGCACACTAACCTCAGATAAGGCACACTAACTCAGATAAGGCACACTAACCGGCTTAGCACCGGTTAGTGAATCAAGCCCAGTATGTGCAAATGTGTGAAAATGGCCCTAACTCCTTTTATGTAGCTGCCAGTACTAGCAAGTGACTGCAGCTGCATTGTGTAGTTCTCTAACGGTGGCACCGCTCCACTTTACTGGCTGAGAAGAGTTGTGCTATCCTCCTGTTGCACCACTCTTATTCTTGACACCTTTGGGGGCAGAGACACCTTCAGCCCCCCCCCCACACACACACACACACACACAACAGAATGGGTAGCCTGAATTGTCCCCCTAATGCAAAGTTGCAAGCAGAGCAGAGAAGTGCCTCACCTCTCCAGGATCCACTGACACATCTCACTTCAGCTGCTATTCCAGTCTGTACTTTCAGTGGCATCTGTCATCATGTAAGATGCCATGGCGACGGAGTCAGATGATGACAGTACCACTGGAGCCATGTAGACAGGACGCCAAGCTGCTGAAGTGAGTAATTTTGTCACTGGATCCTGGAGAGGGGAGGCACTTCTGTGCTCCACTAGCAACTCACTCTGCAGACAGTTGCTGCTTGGTGCCGACGCCGCCCCTTAGATCTTGCCGTTAAAATGACTATATGATTCAATGACTCAGGTGGCTTCATGCCAGGGTAGTAGCGACCCGGAGGATTTAGGACCATTTCAGACCCTTATCCATCTATTGCATTTCTGGAGGGGAGAGGCCTCCAGTGTAATAAAACACATAGGGGGCTGGAGACATTTACAATAGAGTTTATTTGCTAAGGTCTAGTGGACTTTTGAGAACATGAGTGATCCAGCATACATGGAATGGATTTTGTAAAAGCAGTCTGATGTTAGATTGTGAACATCTGCAACATGTATTATATCAGAACATAGTGGGGGTTGCTACAAGTTTATTGTAAAACCTTTATTAAATCCACGATCAACAACGAACAAGGAAAATTAAAAACTAACACAGTCCAGACAAGGACTGCAAAGTTTTGCCCACTACCAGCACATTATTATTATTTTTAACCTGGCTCCCTTATGTTTTCCAAGCTTGGTAAACCAAGCCAAATAAGAATATATTAAAATGCAATCCAGAGGGAGGAAGTACAAAGTTTGGTTCATTGCAATGCTCTTGATGTTTTTTGGATAGGACATTAGGGAAAATATCCATATTAGGAATACAAATATAAATATACTTTTTGATTTTTATGCCTGATACTTGGGATGAAATCAGGCTGGGATTTACATCACAAGAGCCTATATGCACAGATGTCCTGGCACCTTAGACTTCGCCCTACTTGAACCTACAAACTTCCACCGAACCACACTGCAAGTGTGCTGGCTGGCCCAGCTGTGACTTCTCCCTTAGGTTTACTTGTCCATCATAGGTAGCTGCAGGTTCCCCTTAGTATTAGGTAGCCAGAGGTACCCTCAATAATAAGTAGGCAGAGGTGCCCCCAAGTATTAGGTAGCCAGAGATATCCTCAATATATTATTGCAGATCCGAGATGAAAAACTAACTATGACAAGTAACTTGTCTACATATCTTATCTAAAGTTTAGATAGTTTACACAGCAAATCTAACTGCAAACAGCTTTAATAGAAAATGATTATTTCTTCCTGTGATACAATGACAGCAGCCATGTTGTTTGTAAACATTACACAGAGGCAGGCTTATCTGTATCTTGATCACTAAGCCTGTGAAAAAACCTAATCCCTCCTCCCCTCTGCCTCTGAAATCAATGGCTAATAACACCTCCTCCTCCTCCTGCCCAGACTGAGCTCCCATGAACCCTTGCTACTGCCAAGGCTCTCTGAAAACCTGTGGGCGTGGTTTATTTAGTTTATAGGAAATTAGAGTATTAAAACAAAAACAAAAAAAGTATTTGGCTTGAGGAATGCCCTATAAACAATAGGAAAGGAACACAATTATGCAATGAGTAAAAGTTCACCTCGGATGCACTTTAAGTAGCTGGAGATGCCCCCGGCTGAAGGGAGATCTCGTCAGTGGAATGTCAAGAGCTGGGTGAGTAACCTCTCATTTACACTCTGCTCAGGTCTCTGTATATGGAAGGAGGGAGGGAGGCCCTTTGGGGAGGGGAGGGAGCCGCCTTTCCATCATCAAGCGCCTGTAGGCACGTGCCTACAGTGCCTTATGGTAAATCCGGCCCTTGATGAAATAACTTGTAAGCTACATATTGGAATATAACTGGCTCCCAGTTATTGACTGAATTAAGATACAGTACTATTGTATACTTTATGTGCTCGAGTATGACAATTTCTGATATAGAAAACTTCTATTATAGTAAAGTATCGGAGTTTACTATAAAAGGATTCTACTGTAATTTAAAACACAAAAGATATCTTAAGTGCACAAACAACGACCAATCCCCAATGCCCCGCTGGGGCATTTTGAACGACCGATATGGTGGATCACTTTGGCAGATAACCATTCATCAGCAGTGTGCGCAGCGCTATAAATTATTATTAAACAATGTGTCCATGATGTCTGTGGCACTTCGCCTACATCCTGCATCGTTTAATGACCCTCTTGGTTAATGATCGTTTGGCAATTCGGTTGCAGTTTTCTGCCGTTGTTCACATCATAATGCTCAAGATCTTTTAGCTTTGATCATGGAACATTCGTCCATCAATCGTTTCACACAATTCTATCTTTCAATGTGTATGTATCTTAAAGTGAACCCGAGGTGATAGTTATATGGAGGCTGCCATATTTATTTCCTTTTAAGCAGTACCAGTTGCCTGGTTATCCTGCTGATCCTTTGCCTCTAATACTTTTAGCCTTAGACCCTGCACAAGCATGCAGCAAATCAGGTGTTTCTGACAATATTGTCAGAACTGACAAGATTAGTTGCATGCTTGTTTCTGGTTTTATTTAGACAATACTGCAGCCAAATAGATCAGCAGGGCTGCCATGCAACTGGTATTGTTTAAAAGGAAAAAAACATGGCAGCCTCCATATTACTTTCATCTCGTTTTCACTTTAATTCAGGTTGTGGTAATCTCAGTGCATACGTTTTTTTCATCCCATGTAGCATCCAATTTGTCACTCTGGGTAGTGGAAGACCCAGATGTCGGTATGATGGATGCTATGTGCAGTTGTTGTGCTTTCCCAGGTTTAAAGGACTAGGAACGCTGCCTGCAGTGTAAGGACAATCTGCACAAATACACACCCACTCAGAGATGGGCCTGTGTCATGCTTCCTCATACCTCGCTGTTTGTGCTCCTCACTGAGGTAAACTGCTGAAAATAGTCACACAGGGTGGAGACGTCATGTGACATCATTGGAATCTGACCCCAATTATCCTTCCTTGAAAACATGTATTGCCTCTCCCCATGCTTTTACATTTCCAACTCAGAGATCTGGTGTATATGTGTACATATGGCCACTTTCTGTGACAAATGCAAAACAGCATCACCTTAGGTGACCGACCATCTTGTACTTTAGCTGTTTCCTCATAATATTTCTGGTTCCTTTAACAGCCTTCACTTCTCTTAAAGTGAGCCCAATGCAGGGAAAATGCAGAGCAACCATTGCTGACTCACATTTTATGCCAGTGACCGGGAACAAGCATGCAGGTAAAAGGCTTTAGAAATCACTAGCTATGTGCTTATGATTGGATGAGCATGATAGCCAGATGACGTCTATTTGCATAAGAAAAACAAATACATAGCAAACAGCTATCACAGCCAGTGTGAGGCTCTGTAGCCACACTGGATATCAGTGGAAGGGTGTCCATTCATTACTCGATATTTTTCAGCCTGATCGACCTTCCAATCCGATAATTTTATTGTATTGGTTCTGCCTTCTCGATCAAGCTTTCAATTCATTCCCGGCTGAAATTGGTTGAATGGGGAATGGCAGAAAGACCAACAAGATATATATATATATATATATATATATATATATATATATATATATATATATATATATATATATATATATATATATATATATATTGGCTTGCAAAAGTATTCGGCCCCCTTGAAGTTTTCCACATTCCGTCACATTACTGCCACAAACATGAATCAATGTTATTGGAATTCCACGTGAAAGACCAATACAAAGTGGTGTACATGTGAGAAGTGGAGCGAAAATCATACATCATTCCAAACATTTTTTACAAATAAATAATTGCAAAGTGGGGTGTGCGTAATTATCCCCCCCCCCCCCCCCATTCAACTTTGCAAAACAGCTCCAGCTCAGTCAAATTAGATGGACGGCGTTTGTGAACAGCAGTTTTCAGATCTTGCCACAGATTCTCAGATTCTCGATTGGAATTCGATCTGGACTTTGACTGGGCCATTCTAACACATGGATATTTTTTATTTTAAACCATTCCATTGTTGCCCTGGATTTATGTTTAGGGTCGTTGTCTTGCTGGAAGGTGAACCTCCACCCCAGTCTCGAGTCTTTTGCAGACTCCAAGAGGTTTTCTTCCAAGATTGCCCTGTATATGGCTCCATCCATCTTCCTATCAACTCTGACCAGCTTCCCTGTCCCTGCTGAAGAGAAGCACCCCAGAGCATGATGGTGCCACCACCATATTTGACAGTAGGGATAGTGTGTTCAGAGTGGTGTGCAGTGTTAGTTTCCCGTCACACATAGAGTTTTGCATTTTGGCCAAAAAGTTCCATTTTGGTCTCATCTGACCAGAGCACCTTCTTCCACATGTTTGCTGTGTCCCCCACATGGCTTGTGGCAAACTGAAAACGGGACTTCTTATGCTTTTCTGTTAACAATGCCTTTCTTCTTGCCGCTCTTCCATAAAGGCCAACTTTGTGCAGTGCATGACTAATAGTTGTCCTATGGACAGATTCTCCCAACTGAGCTGTAGATCTCTGCAGCTCGTCCAGAGTCACCATGGGCCTCTTGACTGCATTTCTGATCAGGGCTCTCCTTGTTCAGCCTGTAAATTTAGGTGGACAGCCTTGTCTTGGTAGGTTTACAGTTGTAGGTTTACAGTTGTGCCATACTCCTTCCATTTCTGAATGATCACTTGAGCAGTGCTCCGTGGGATGTTCAAGGCTTTGGAAACCTTTTTGTAGCCTAAGCCTGCTTTAAATTTCTTTAAATTTCTCAATAACCTTATCCCTGACCTGTCTTGTGTGTTCTTTGGACGTCATGGTGTTGTTGCTCCCAATATTCTCTTAGACAACCTCTGAGGCCCTCACAGAGCAGCTCTATTTGTACTGACATTAGATTACACACAGGTGCACTCTATTTAGTCATTAGCACTCATCAGGCAATGTCTATGGGCAACTGACTGCACTCAGACCAAAGGGGGCTGAATAATTATGCACACCCCACTTTGCAGTTATTTATTTGTAAAAAATGTTTGGAATCATGTATGATTTTCGTTCCACTTCTCACGTGTACACCACTTTGTATTCGTCTTTCATGTGGAATTTCAATAACATTGATTCATGTTTGTGGCAGTAGTGTGACAAAATGTGGAAAACTTCAAGGGGGCTGAATACTTTTGCAAGCCACTGTATATATATATGTGGAAACATATTCGGTATGGATATATAGATAGCATATTCTATACTTCCCTCCTCTCTATTGCATATTCAGAGCTAGCTGATAACCATGGGGAGTGGTGCCATGGTGGTGTAATGGATAGCACCTTGCACCCTGGGGTTCCCGGCTCAAATCTGAGCCAGGACACTATCTGCATAGACTTTGTATGTTCTTCCTGTGTGTGTTCATGGAATTCCCCCTGGTGTCATCCCACATCACAAAAACATACATATAATTCTAACACCCCCCCCCCAAAAAAAAAAATAATGGCCTTAAATACAATACGAACATAGGACAATGACTTGATGGATTTGATTGTGAGCTCCTCTGAGGGACAGTTAATGACATTATTATATACACTGTAAAGCATTACAGGAAGGTTTCAGCTTTATATAAATAATAATTTACTGCTGATGCTGGTCTGTTCACAGAAGAATGCAGAGATAGCTGCAGGATCCAGTGCAGTGACCCTCAACAATAATTATAGCTGTAGTCTCTAATTGCCATCATTATTCCTCCCACTGCAGGCCAGAGTAAGGGGGTAGAGTCTTGTGCTGACCATTACTCATGCCACATTCACATCTGATGCAGTCATTACAGCGAAATTCCCTTTGAAAAAAGTCGTGATGTGATCCAAAGATCCATTTACAAAAGCTAGCAGCTGCAGAGAGGGTGGGTATTCCCTAGCCTGGGAGGAACTCTCACTTCTGAGCACCCTGAGATTATAGCCCCATACACACCAGGGGATTTATGTCGCCCAACAGGGATCGATACACAATCCCTTGGGCGACAGTGCTGTGCTGACGCTATACAGTTTGGTCACTAGCCTATGCCAATGGGAAAGACTTGGTTGTGCCCTCTCCCTGATTTCTTCATGTGCTTGATGATGGAACCAGGGAGTTGTCTGAACAGCTTTCTGTGAAGTAAAATCATGTTGTCATCTCCATAGGAAATGGAACTACAGAAGGTCATTGTAATATAGTTAGTGCAAAAGGTACAGATGTGCAATTCACAAAATGTGCACCTTCTAATTATAGGGTGGTAATGCAGCTTTTTTAAACAATTGCAAAAGATGATTTGAGTATTTGTGATCAGTGATCAGTCTAGTGCAAGCAATCATCATTTTCCAGCCTACTCACTCAATCAAATGATCACATTTGATCAAAAACAAATTCCGTTAATCTACCTTTCTTAATTTACCAGATTGATTTTGCATATTTTGCATTGTTTTATCAAAGACACCTAATGCCAATTGAAACGTGCGGCCAGGGCTAGACCGAAGGAATTGCCTCTCCTCTCACTTTTGTGTTGCCACAGACACAGTACTTAGGCACTCATTCATGTGTATAGAATCCCTTGAGACCGATCACCTGTATTATGTGGGATCAGATGAGCCTGCTGCACATCATTCCAACTGTGTGAAGAAGCAACATGCAGATGCAAAGCAGAAAGTATTATCAGTTAATATCCATACACTTGATAAGATGTTCAATCAGTCAACAACAACTCATTAGGGAGATTTCTTCCTATTCAGGGTATACCTCTGAAAGATTGATTTTATGAGAAATTGTAATGATCGCTGCTGCAGCAGGTGTTGCTGGAAGTAGTAGTGCTGCAGCTCAGGCAGTTCTGATGTCTTTCCATGCAAGCTGCATAGCTTTGTCTGTCTTTCCCTGCTGTCAGCTTGTGACTGATTATCATTCACCTGTGTGGGAATCTGCATGTCTGCTCCCATTGGATGACCTCAGTATAAAGATCTGCTTCCTGCAGGGTTTCCTTGGGTTTTCATAGCTTCAGTTTAAGCCCGTCTTGCTGTCGCTTCAGCCCCCGATCGGGTTTCTTGTTCTAAAGATACTTTGCTGGTTTTGCATCATATATTGGTTCATTGCCAATATATATGCATACCAGCACGTTTATTATTTTCCTTGTATTCGTGTTACGTTGATACATCAGTGTCGCTGATATATACGTACACGAACTGTTTATTTCCTGTGTTCAGTTAGTCAGTTTTCCAGCACGTTTTGGTAGTTTGCGCGTACCGTGAGCACCCGTGCTGAGCTAGTTATCCTGTTCCTGGTCCTGTTTGTGGATTGCGTTCATCTCTGCGAAGAGATAACGAATCCTTCTGAATCCTGTTCTGTTACTGTTTGTGGATTGCGTTCATCTCTGCGAAGAGATAGCGAATCCTTCTGAGTCCTGTTCCCTGTATTACTCCAGTCCTATTCAGCGTTCCTGCTTATGTCATATATCGGTTCATTGCCGATATATACATATGTTAGTCAGACGTTACAAATAGTTTCATTGATAGCTGTAATTGTAATACGCTAGGAAAACATACTTATTGTATATTTTTCTGTGTTACGTTCATCTATCTTGATCCTGCTGTTTCCTGACTGTCCTGTCCTGTCTTTGTGAGGCACGCCATCGCCGCAGCGCATTGGCTGCCTCATTCCAGTCTGTCTGGTTTTGGACGCTTGCTGTCGCTAAGTAGCCGCTAGCTAGCAAGCGTTCATTCTGTCTACCTGTCCTGATCTCCTCAGTTCTGGTTTGTGCGCTCAGCGCTACTTTGCGCTGAGACGTTATAACGAAAGCATTGTTTGTGGCTGTCAGATCTGCACCGGCTCTGTGCGCCACAATCTCCTATTGGAGTCAGTCCTCCCCTCCACTATACTAGGGATAGCCTGTTTCCTGGTGCTAGTGTGTGTACCTCCTCCACGCCAGCTCATGCGTTGCATGCTGACTGTGGAGAATACACCACCAAGCCTTACAGAAATGTATTATGATATCTTTATAATCTGTGGCAATAAAAACTGCCTGTGTAACTTCCAGGTTACTCTGCTCAAACAGCTGCCAACTATGGTAATTGCTCAACAATTGCAGGTTTTGATTGGCTCTATTTTTTTTCTTCTTTGGTCAGTGGAATCGCTAGAATTACTCGTTCTTTACTAATTATATATAATAATTTCACTGTAACGCAAGTACAGATACAAGGGTTTCTTTATTTTCTAAACTACCCATTATTATAGACAAAATGTTTAAAGCCACTGAAAACGAGATTCAATTTTGGGTTGATGCCAAGTTAGGTTTTGCTTGGGGCATGTAGAGGCAAAACCTGGCAACCCTTGTACCTATCTTTGTTTCCTCCCACCCCACAAAACCACTACGAACTTATTGGTTCTGGCTCACCATAAGCTAACTGGGTACCCTGCAACACTCGCTCTCACAAGTCCCACTTCATAGCGCCATATGAATCCATACATTGCACTGATGAGTACCAAAAAGTCAGAAACAGCTGTATGCATGTTGGATCTATCTGTCTCTGTGAAATGAATAGGCCATATAGGCACACTATACACTAGCAATTCTGGAAGTGTGTCTGGCTTCAGGGACACAAAGGAATGATTTGCATATTCAGTGATGCACCTTGGGAGATCTTTTGCGCTCATATGAAGTTGAATCATTGCAAATACTTTCTGTGTAAAGGTGACAAAATTATATTCTTGATCTGAAATGGATGGGGGTGGGGGTAAATCTCCCCAGTTACAATACAGAAAGTATCTGCTCCTCTGTCGCTTTACCAAAGCAAACAAAATCCTAGTGTGTCTGTGGTGCCTTGTTGGTGTACCTGATGGGCAAAATGGTGTAATGAATAATGTAACAACAAAGCCTTCCTGAGCAGCTGACAGGGCCTTGTAGATCACGTAGCATTAATGAATGAAGTAATGGCAACTCAGGAATGCAGAAGGGGAATTGCCAGCTGACAGTAGCCTGTGTGTCACTGAGTTTTATGGAGCATCTATCGCTCTGCACCTGCTGATAAGCCACTGCTCCTCCCTTTCGGTGACTCAGTGCAGCTGATTTTACTATTCACCTGTGGGTGTACAGCTTTGCACCCAGGTGTGGTCTAAGGGCTTGGTGACATGCCTCTCTGGATATATACAATTAGGCTGTATATAAGTTTACTCAGCTACAGTCAGCACTCAGTGTCTGCTAGGACAGGAGCAATGACAGAAGCCATCAGGAAATAGAGGAGGGAGAACTATAGACCCAGGTAACATAAGGTATTGTACTTTCTCTACATAGATGTGTACTTTGTACATTTGTCATCTTGTAGCTGTGATTAGGACAGTTTATAATGTATCACTGGGCACAAGGCATGTAGTGCTCTCATTTATAATGTTGTATCCTTATAGGTATTATAATCCCATATCCATGTAGGTATTATTTCCCAGCCGGGTCCTTGATTGAAAAAAAACTTTGTCCTGAGTTTTGCTTTGTTTTTTAATAACATGTGATCATGGTTCTTGTACATGTTCATTTGAGTACTTGTTTGGGGGATGAAAAGGTATTTTATTGAGAAGGTACAAAATTTCTCCTGTGAGAAAACTTAGGAGAAAAGTTTACTTAATCAAGACCTATGTGCTCAGACTGTTATTACTATTTAGTATTTATATAGCGCTAATATCTTCTGCAGAGCTGTACAGAATATATATATAGCCTTGTCACTGACTGTCCCTCAGAAGGTCTCACAATCTAATCCCTACCTAAGTCATATATCCATTGTACACAGAGGCGTTTGGCTGGTGCAGAGACTCTACTCGTTTTCTCAATTTGCCTGATGAAGAGGGATTGTGACCTGCGAAACGCGCTGCATTTTGGAGCACCTAATAAATGTTATTTTTAATTAAAGTAACGTTTTTAAGTCTGTCTGCAAGGGAGGTAAGTCCACCAAAACTTCTCCCTTTTAAACGGTTTTTAGACTTTTTTTATTCTTGTTGGTGCCTCTCTTCAAAAATGTGTATATATTGTAGCCTAGGGAAAATTTAGGGGCAAGCCAATTAACTTAACTGTATGTTTTTCGAGTGTGGGGGGTAAGCTAGAGTGCCTGGAGAAAACCCATGCAAACATGGAGTGAACATCCAAACTCTGTGTAGATAGTGCCCTGTCTGTGATTCGAACCAGGGAGAGTCAAGGCAAGGCGAGACTGCTATCCGTGCTGCACACAGGTTACGGGAGATTTGGAAGTTTTGCTACGCAGAGATTCAGAGGGAAATGAGAGCTGTGATACATCTCCAGAGGGAGCTGATTTTTCTTTACTGGATGTTTAAAACAAACATAGCTTTACTTCCCTGTACATCTTCTGCTGTAAATAACTCTGTGAGTCAGATTTACTATAGCATCATAGTTTCATCTATAAACACCCTCCTTTCTCTGTCCAGCTCAGAGACAACACTGTATCAGTGCAAAGCTTGCCCCAGGCTAACGCCCTTTTCACACTAGCCACATGTTTTATTTGTCTCTGTTTTCTTTCAATGCAGAAAGGCAGTAGGACTGACAACCAATGTTAATCAATAGGCTTGTTCAGAACAAAGTCGTTTTTCTGCTTGCAGTAAAAAAAACTGCAGCCCTGAGGTGAAACATATGGAGGCTGCCATATTTATTTGCTTTTAAACAATGCACATTGCCTGGCTGTCCTGCTGATTTACTGCCTCTAATACTTTTACCCATGAGCCCTGAACAAGCATGCATGTTTCAGGTGTGTTATTCAGACACTACAAAACGATCAGCGGGATGCCAGGAAACTGGTATTGTTTAAAAAATAAATAAATATGGCAACCTCCATATGTCTCTAACCATGGGTTCCTTTATATGTCTCTAACATCCGGTTGCTTTTAATGGAACCATGTTTTCCTTGTCCAAAGATTTCCTGTTATTTTTGGCTAAATTTAGACAGCTCACGTAAACTTTGCTGGGCATTACAAAAACGATATAGTATGTGTTACGAAAATAACGTAACTTGCGTTATACACTCAATGGATATGTTGTTTGTAAAGTGTGCATGACTAATGCTGACCTAGTCGGGCAGTAACGCATGTCATGAAAGCAATTTATATGTTGAGTGTATAATATGAGTTATGCCATTAAAGGAAACTAGGGATGGTTTCCTATCGATTATTTATACTTACCTGAGGCTTCCTCCAGCCCCATGAGCACCGGGCCTCCCTCGCTGTCCTTCTCGGTTCCCCTGCTCTGCTGCTATGACTCCCGGGAAGCCTGGCTTGTGCGCGCACCCCTCGTCACGCTCCCGTCCCCTGTAGTGTTCCGCGGGCGCAGAACACACCAGAGTACAGGAGCCCAGCAGGGGCACACGTGGCCGAGCCGGTGCTTGCACAGAAGGCAGCGACTGACCGGATTATCGAGAGTCGTACCACCAGAACAGGGGACCCGAGGAGGATGGCAAAGAAAGCCCTGGTGCCCATGGGGCTGGAGGAAGCCACGGGTAAGGATAAATAATGGCCAGAGTACCATTTCTGGTACACTTTAAGGTAATTTACACACTTTGGGCTTGATTCACTAAAACAAAAGCCTTATCAAAGTTGGCTTAATCTGTGCAATAGCACAGGCTCAGTCTGGACTGGCCCTTTCCAAAGAAATCTGAGTGGAGCAGTGCGAGTGTGCCTGCATGAGCTTTTGACAAGGTCTTTTTTCAGGGGTCTTAGCGCTGGAACAGGCCTGCGGAGGAGGACAGAAGAAGCTTCTTTAGGACCCAGACACTTCCTCCTCCCAAGGTAAGTACCCCCTAGGGGTGTTTTGTTTTGTTTTTTTGCTACAAGCACACTTTAAGCTGGTAATCAGAATGGTTACTGCATGTAGTGAGCATTACATAATATGTTCAATCATTTATAAAGCCCCTACATGTTCCTTGGTGCTGTACAGGGGAAGAACCATCATGAAGTACACAATGAAGCAGAAAATGGCATGCACAAAATGTCAACATTGTTACATAATACAGAATTGGAAGACATAGCAATTACAGTGATAAATGTAACATGATGATCTAAATGTATAGCAAATTCACAAAAGGGGAGAGAGCCTTGGGGCCCTTTTCCACTAGAGTGATTGTGATTGCTGAATCGCAAAATCGCAAATCGCTAGTGATTTTTAAATCGCTAGGGTTGTTACTTTATCATATAAATCATGAGAAGTATTTTCCACTACAGTGATTCGATTTGGAAATCGCTAATCGCAAATCGCAATCGCTTGCTGGAGCGATTTTTACAATGATAATGCAATGCAAATGAAAATCGCAAATCGCAATCGCATAACAGAATTAATGAAAAATCGCAATCGCAATCACTGGCGTTTGTGATTTGTGATTGCGATTGCTAGTGGAAAAGGGCCCTTGCCGTTGCAAGCTTACAATCTAAAGGAATTGGGAGGAAACAGAGGTATTTTTTTATTATTTAGTGTTTTTCATTTGTGAAGACACCCCATTTAACTCTAACGCTGAAATTTGGGTGATATAAACAAGGCATAATACATTTTGGTTGTGGTTTTGACATAGAAAATTAATGTACCCAACAAAATTCCCCCACAACACATCTGATGGCTCACACAGTGGCGGAGCAATAGAGGGTACAGAGGTATCGACCGCATCGGGGTCCTTGGGCTAGTGGGGCCCCATGGGGCCTACCCGCTAAAAAGACTGTATTAGTTCTTTATTGGTCTTGTTCTGATAATATTCACTTCTATAGTTGATTTGAATAGTAGTGATCATTAACACACAGTTTCTTATCCACTTCTTGCACCTCTGGCACTGTGGTTGTCCTTGATTGGTTTTGGTATGTTGTATCAATTGTTATCTATAGTATGCTTGGGGGGCCCCAATGCTAAACTTGCACCGGGGCCCACAGTTTCTTAGCTACACCACTGGGCTCACATAGTTGTTGTCATAGATCAACCATTTAAGGACAGTTTCTGTACCATCATCTGTTTCCTGCACTGAGATATAGTAGATAAAAATTCAGTCCTATTCACTTGAATAATTTAGATGTGTGCTTCTTATTTAAAAACTTCAGGTGCAAGGATGCTATGATAGCAATTGGTTGGGATCTATATCCTTCTAGTATAGATCTGTAACTAGGTACCTTTTGGTATAGTCCAAGCATCAGGAAAGATATAGTGCAATTTTTACACTGGGTCCACAGTACTGTATGTATAAGTATTACATGATAAGGATTACCTAAACTGGCTCTCCAAAGGCAGCTCTTGTATGAGAGGTATAAGCTGATAAGGAATGGTTTGATAATGCTTTTCGCTATTCAAAGCACAACTAGAGAGAGAGCACACTCGATATTATGTATAAGTCAGTAGTAACTTCAACCTAATATTTATAGACAGATAACTCATAGATGACACATGATACATTAAAGCATACCTGAAGACAGAGCCAGGACAAGGTCCTCCAGCACCCAAGGCTGAGACACCAAAGTGCGCCCCGCCGTCACATGCTGATTGCTATTTGACTAAGAGGCACCCCAGGGCCTGCAACACTTTAATCTCTAGTTATCTGGCTTGCAGTCACTGCCATGTATCCCCTTTTCTTATTTCTCTCTGCTTCAAACAAAATAGGGGAATGATAGCTGAGTGAGTTGTGCGCCCCCTCCTACACTGCGCCCTGATAATACTAGCCCTTGTAAGAATTTGTTTGAAGTCCCTTTTTGATTTCAAGTACAGTAATAGTTTAAAAAAACGTAGTTGTTATCAAAAGAGCTTGTCGGCAGCTTGTTGAATTCAGTCCGGTTTTCTGAAAAGTAGATAGAGGCAGAGAACAGCAGAAAACAGCAGAGAAACAGTAAGTTAAGACTTCTAATGAGATTGAAGTGTGGGAAGGTTCAAAGGGGCATTAGTTTTCTTTCTCTTTTAGCTTAACAAGGTTGAGGGTGGATTCTAAACAGCAACTGCTACAGTCTGATTAAAAATGAAACCATTAAACTGAAAATAAAAATGAGACTCATTCTCATGTTACTAATATTCTATTTATCATAGATAGTAAACATAGAATTCATTATCTCATAAGTTTATTTTCACTTCAGGTTCATTTTAACTATGATTGGTGTAGAGAAGCAAAGTACAAGCACTAAGAGAAGACAGTGACTGAAAAAAAACGTTTGTGCTGAGTAATTTGTACTTGGATATCAATAACTTGGATCTACTTAAATGTGTTTATCCTATAGAGAGGTGTGAAGAATGTCCTACCAGGAATTGCCCAAAATTGTTTGAGGAGTTAAGTCAACTTCCTCAGACGAAGGGACAAAGTTAATTCACCAAATATAAGTAGGCATATAGATTTCAAGCCCTGGCAGACAAAAATCCAAATGTATGTCATAATTGGAAAAGGGAAGGCCATATAATAATGTATAGAAAGTGTGAGCACAAGTTTTGAGCCATATTCATCAGGGCTGTGGAGTTGGAGTCTGAGTCGGGTTTGTACCGACTCCACAGCCCTGATATTCATAGTGCTGATGGCAGTCCAGACCAGACTAGATATACAGTATATAGATGTCATATCCACTAAACCTTTTATGTTACTTACCCAGATAGTTTTCTGATCATCTCTATTTCTGATTATATCATAATTCCTCATTTCTGAAGAACATATTGCTGGCCTTTCCTGCTAAAAGGAGAAATATTTAGTAATAATTCGGAATTATATAACAAAACAGAACATGAGAACAGTGATGATAATAAGCCCTACTAACTAATCAGATTTCCATGTTTTCAATTTACTGCAGTCAGAATAATAAAACACTAATAGTGGCAGCACTTAATAAGCAAGTATGGCTAGTTACATTTGCTTCCAACCACATATTGATTAGAAGACTGTTGCCTCTGAGTAATTATATAATTCAGGAAGGCAGGAACATAATAAATACAGACAGTATCAGGACTGTTCTGCATACATACGTACATCTGGCTCTTATACCTGAGCAGAATATACAGTAGTTGCCTCTCATGTAAACCATGTCTGAATTAGTTAATTCCTGGAAGTGGAATTTCCCCAGGAGTCTCAAGGACTGACTGGCTTATAAATATGAATTGTAATGATTACACATTCACTTCAGTAGTAATCTCCGAAGTCCTGTCAACCCAGTAGAATAAGCGTGTATAGAATCTTACATAACAAGACAAAAACGCATTAGTGCACTGATATTGATTTTCATAAAGCTTAACTACAGTTTTGTGTAGCGTAGAAAGGGGTTCGAAGCTCCTTTGTGCCTTTAGTGCTGTCTGAGTCCCCATTGGATAGATTTTTCTCCAACTCCTGTGACATGTCCTTGACATCTGTCTAAAATCTTCATGGAAGCAATTGTTGCTACCATTTGGCTGGGGTTGGTGTGTGCCTCACTGTCTATAAGTCTTGATGCTCTCTCTTTTTTTTGTACTTTCTTTCACCTTTTCTTTGTTCTCCTATTCTTTCTCTTCCCATTTGACACCTCGAATCCCCCTTGGAATGTACTGCATCTCTCACTTGATGTATCTCAGGGATATTCATATGTCTAACTGCATTGCTGTACACTTATACAGCATTTTATGTACAAAGACCTCTTCTTTTTTTGTGCATTTACCTTCTGTTAATACGTTTCTCAAAAATAAAGAATATAAAAAATTATATATACACACACACACACACACACACACTACCATGGGGAGAGCATATACATGTTCTGGGCCATATTTTGACCTGGGACTCTAGTACTGCACTAGCACTGCAATGCAAGAGAGCTATCCACTACTTCTTTATGCAATGAATAAATGAGGACCTTGTTGGGAGAAAAAGGAATTTGTGTTTTTTTATATTGTGTTTCAAATTGTACACTGTCTCTCCCTGTGTACTTAAGAGTCAGATATGGCTTTAAGTGTCCACACACTAGAAACTTTAGTCTGCAGATGTTTTTTTGGCAAGTGCTTGTGTGGCCCAGCACAATACTGAGATCCCAAGAGCCAGGTGGCCAATACTCCTTCAGATACATAGCTGACACCTAACTTTTCCATTTATCAGTACAGTTGACTCCCAAAAACTTCCTGTTGGCTCCTGGATTTGATAGACTAGCTCCCGAATTCCTTATTAACGTAGTTTGTCTAGCCTTGGCTTACCATATGCAAGCTAATCCAAAGACTACTACTACAGACCAATATTTTGGACCTGTTTCAGAGAATACACTCAGGCTGGTGGCATTCTTATACATCAATGAAAGGAGTTTCTCTAGCTGGTATGTTTGGATTTGATCACTGCCCATGCCATCATAACTCTCATGTCATATCTGCTAACTGTACATGAAGTCTGTGCACTGCTAACTGATCACCAAACTTAATATGCAGAGTGCTAATCATATAAAAGTATAAAAAGTATTTTTAATAACCTTATACAGTAGAATCCCTTTATAGTATACTGCAAGGGCCCAGGCAAATTTGTTTACTGTATCAGATGTTTACTACTGTATATCAGTATACCATGGTACGGTATCAGTGTCTAGGCTAGATCAAAATGTGCAGTGCTCAATATGCAGGGATTTGCATACAATAATCATGCAACAGCTGGCACAGAAAGCATAGGTCTGACCAGTTGCTGCATGTATAGTACTGATAGTGTACTCCTCTGTCCAAATTTCTGTGCAGCCTGGATGATACTGTAGCATTGCAGCCATGCACAAGCAAGTCACAGATAATACGTAATTCCCTCAGTAATCAGGCAACAGCTTACACACAAAGCATAGGTCTCACCGGCTGGTGCATTCGAGGCAGTGATGCTCGGATATCCCCCAATCACGGATTCGACTATTCGGCAGTGATTAAATAAAAAAATTAGGAAATTCCGATTTGAAACGGACTCACGAATTCGACCCGGATTTTTTCTGTGAATCACGGAAATTCATGGCCGTGATCACGGAAATGATCATGGAAAAGCGTTTTAACTAATAGCAAGGCCCCCATACATGCTACAATCCCCCAAATTGCAAGGGTTATAAAGGTGATGAGGGGCTACAACTTAAACAAAAACAATTCCAAAAAGAACTTTTAGTTTTTGAGAAAATGGATTTTAAAGTTAAATCAACACTTTAAATGTGGCTATTAATTGGTAATAAGTGGTTTTAAACAGGGAAATATACTTTAAGCAATCACAGAGGTGAAGGTGAGTCCCAATGGCACCTGGCAGTGGTGGTACCACTGGAGGAGGATGAGTGGGCGACACCACAAAAACACCCAGAGGTTTTTGTAATTTTTTTTTTCCTGGCAGCGATAGCAATGACATGGCAGCAGAGTTGTCCGTGGCCGCTGGCTGCGGGAACGCAGACTTATGTAGTAAAATAGAAGATCAGCAACAGCAGGATGAGGACTAAAGCGGTCAGTGCGGCAGCACATAACGACCATGGCAGCTCACTGGTGGTACCACAGCATGATAATGCTGCCCAAAAAATTACATGCATCCGTGGCTCCCATCTGTGGTTGGATGTCACAGCAAGCGTGGGGCAGCTGCTGCTGGGAGTGCTGCTCACAGCAGAGGTCTGGGATAAAGAAATGATGGACTGCTCCTCCGTCATCATGTCCATCAATGCCTGTGAATCTCCTGAATGACCACACAGCGACGCAAGGTGCTGAAAATGGGTGACACCGGTGTTGGCTGACTCGGCACAGGCTGTGCTGCTGATGGGTGCCTCTCTGCTGCACCCTCTACAGCTAAGCGCCCCCTTCCTGGCCGTGGACCAGTCCCAGAGGTGGCGGAGACAATGGCACTCCCTCTCCTGCCACACCGACAACCCTTGCCAGACATGTTGTATACTATGCACAAAATTTTGAGGTGAAGAAAGTGTGCTGCTTTTTACAGTCAATACGTGTGTGTGGGCCTGGGGTCAGACAGAATATAAACGGGGGCTTTTATTGATTTTTCAGAAAAAGAATACTAAATATGGTAAAATAGAACACGAAAATCAGTGAACAGCGCCGTGGTCTGCCTGCACTATACGCACAGCGAACTAACCGGCTGCATGCTATTAGCAAAGTACAAGGTCACTGACTAAACTTAGTGACTGAACAATTAGTGGCAGTGACTGCAACAAACTGAAGTTGATCGCTGGCTGGCTTAGCTAGCTAACAAGTATACAATAATAGAGCAGTAGAATCAGTACGAAGTTGAACCTGCCTGCCTGCACTAAGCACAGCGATCAGTACACTCTCTCACTGACATCTACACTGACTACAACTAACTTAAGTAATCACTCACTGGCTAGCTAGCTGAATACAAGTATCAGATACAGTATAAGGGCAATGTAAGGACTGAAAACGCTCTTGCTGATGTACAATATGGCCTGAAGATGATCCTCTCAGTGCCACAGAGTCTAGCAATGACGTAGCTCTGGAAATGGTCCCCACTTTATATACAGGAGGGGAGGGCAGAGCCTCCCCTCCTATGATTGGTTGCTAGGGCCAGGCTGGGGGCCTCTGATTGGCCCAGGGATGTCAATTCTGCTCATTTCTGCCCAATCACAACCTAATCACGGATTTCCACCACAATCACGGCCATAACCGCATTCCGAATATTTGCAATCACGGAATTTCCAATGCTGATTTCGGTGATCCAGAATCGATCTCGGATTCGGAAATCGAATAGTGAAAAAGTGCTTGTGAATCACGGCTATTCCGTGATCACAGAAATTATCCGAGCACCACTGTTTTGAGGTAGCCCATGCAGGCCCAGAGTAGTGTGCAGATAGGGAGCAGGCTACAAGTGGCTGCCAGCCCACCCACTGACCACAGCTCATGTGAGTCGGACTGACATATGACATGTACGCCCGCCCACTTTCCACTATAGCTAGAGACAGAATACCTTAGGGGCCAAAAATGAGTTTACTATAACAGAAGTTCTATTATATCATTGTTTACTATACCAGATGTTACTCCCATATACTTATAATGGTGGCTGGCCAGGACCTGGACATTTAGCTTACTTCACCCAAAGTTTTACTATATCAAGAGTTTACTAAAACAAGATTTTACTGTAATACAAATTGCCTCCATTTTTAATGCTAATAAAAAATGCTACAGCCAAATAGCAGGGCATTCCTGTGCATGATGGTACTGCCACTTCAAAACACCAATCAGGAAGTAGCTACAGTGGGATACGAAAGTTTGGGCAACCTTGTTAATCATCATGATTTTCCTGTATAAATCGTTGCTTGTTATGATAAAAAATGTCAGTTAAATATATCATTTAGGAGAAAAACACAAAGTGATATTTGAGAAGTGAAATGAAGTTTATTGGATTTACAGAAAGTGTGCAATAATTGTTGAAACAAAATTAGGCAGGTGCATACATTTGGGCACCACAAAAAAGAAATAAAAACAATATTTAGTAGATCCTCCTTTTGCAGAAATTATAGCCGCTAAACGCTTCCTGTAGGTTCCAATGAGAGTCTTGATTCTGGTTTGAAGGTATTTTGGACCATTCCTCTTTACAAAACATCTCTAGTTCATTCAGGTTTAATGGCTTCCGAGCATGGACAGCTCCCTTTAACTCACACAGATTTTCAATTATATTTAGGTCTGGGGACTGAGATGGCCATTCCAGAACACTGTACTTGTTCCTCTGCATGAATGCCTTAGTGGATTTTGAGCAGTGTTGTCGTTGTCTTGTTGAAAGATCCAGCGCAGCTTCAGCTTTGTCAATGATTCCTGAACATTGGTGTCCAGAATCTGCTGATACTGAGTGCAATCCATGCGTCCCTCAACTTTGACAAGATTCCCAGTCCCTGAACTGGCCACACAGACCCACAGCATGATGTAACCACCACCATATTTTACTGTAGGCACTAGCAGGTGTTTTTCTTGGAAAGCTGTGTTGTTTTTCCTCCATGCACAACACCCCTTGTTATGCCCAGATAACTCTATTTTAATTTCATCAGTCCACAGCACCTTATTCCAAAATGAAGCTGGCTTGTCCAAATGTGCTTTAGCATACCTCAAGCAGCTCAGTTTGTGCTGTAGGTGGAGAAAAGGTTTCCTCTGCATCACTCTCACATACAGCATCTCCTTGTGCGCTGAATGGTTGAACGATGCACAGTGACTTCATCTGCAGCAAGATGATGTTGTAGGTCTTTGGTGCTGGTCTGTGGGTTGACTCTGACTGTTCTCACCATTCGTCGCTTCTGTCTATCTGAGATTTTTGTTGGTCTGCCACTTCAAGCTTTAACTTGAACTGAGCCTGTGGTCTTCCATTTCCTCAATATGTTCCTAACTGTGGAAACAGACAGCTGAAATCTCTGAGACAGCTTTCTGTGTTCTTCCCTTAAACCATGATGGTGAACAATTTTTGTCTTCAATTCATTTGAGAGCTGTTTTGAGACCCCCATGTTGCTACTCCTCAGAGAAAATTAAAAGAGGAGGGAAACTTACAATTTACCCCCTTAAATAATTTTTCTCATAATTGGATTCACCTGTGTATGTAGGTCACTGAGCTTACCAAGCCAATTTGAGTTCCAATAATTAGTTTTGGAATCAATAAAATGACAACAGTGCCTAAATTTATACACCTGCCTAATTTTATTTAAGCAATTATTGCGCACTTTCTGTAAATCCAATAAACTTCATTTAACTTATCAAATATTACTGTGGTGTCTCCTATATGATATAACTAACTGACAATTTTTATCGTAACAACCAACGATTTATACAGGAAAAACATGACGATTAACAAGGTTTCCCAAACTTTTGCATCCCACTGTATACATACAATACTCTGCAGCCTTTCACAGTGATCAGATATTAGCTAGAATCTGATGGGGGTCAGTTGTGCCGCCATTCTGCATAGCCCAGTGTAAGTATTTCCTGGGATTCATGTACCGTCTGCATATGGAGTACCTGGGGTTTACAGTGCCTGAACAGGCCAGATTTTCTGCTATGCATTTCAGATTTCCTGCCACTTGAATTCAAAGGAAAGTTATTGATGGTTTCCAAGATGGCAAAACAGGTTTAATCAAAGTGTTCAAATCTGCTGAAATTGATCACACACTCATAATGTATTTGGAGGGCTTTAGCACTGAGTTTATGTGAGCTACATAATTAGTAGAGAATAGATAACACTGATCAAACTTCTGCAGCAATTGGAAGCGGCAGATTGGCAATGGGAGCACTAAATACTTAAGTGTTGCTTTATGAATGGAAAGTGATAAAAGATCTCAGTCTCCCCTTGGATCTGCCATTCTTTGAAATATCAGCTTTTGTATAGAAAAAAAAAGAGGTGAGTCTCGTTCAAGAAAAATACTACGCCAAACTAACGTAGAATCAATGGGTAATTCAGCCGGATCAACTGCATGTCTAGAGTTCTCCTGGCAATCAATAGCTTCATAAATAGAACATGAGCGGTTCTGACAGCTAAATAAAATATGAGCTGATTGTGAAGAGCTTGTCAGTCACTTAAGGACTGTGCATGAGGCTGGGTGCTGCATATGGTATGTTACCACTACAGTCTACGGATGCTGAGCATGTGACAAGGTTGCATGTGTATTATTATTTTTTTTATGTAGGTATGCATTAGTTTAAAACATGCTTGTCGTTTTAATGCCCTATATCATTCACACGTGAATCCAGCAGGAAAACATACAGTACATTTTAAACGTACACAGCCTCTGAATGTAGACGTGTGAATGCTAATATGTGTATGGAGGCAAACATGTGCAGTGGGAATAAATGTACTGATTCCACTCTTTTCACTTCAACCTCCTAACACCACTTACTATTGCTCTCTATGCTAAACAAGACCTTTGCAACAAAAACTGGGAAAATGTAGAACTTGCGCCCAGATCAGCGACCCAGACTCCTGGTCTCATTGCTAAAATCTGTTTGGCCAGGCAACTGCATTTTCTCCAATTTTTTTGCACATGCTTCAAATAACGGTACCTGGAAAAAATGGCGCTGGTTATAGCCGAAATTGTATAATATTGTCTATCCATATTTTGTTTCCTCATGTAATAAAATCTGAAAAAAAACAATAGTTTACAAATTCTCAAAACAAAATTTATTGGGCGCCCTAATTTCTTCTTTGGCGCCCAATAGCCAATATTTTGCATTAGTGCCTATAAGGCGCCCAAATAGTCCATTAGCCCCAGGCACCCTTTTTTCCTGATTCCATTTTTTGCACTCTTCTTGGTACACCAGCCCCATTGTCCTTGGTCATTGGTCATTGGTAGGCACTCATAAGGCAACCTGATGAAGCAGTTTCTAGACAGTATTACCACACATATACAGCACATCTATGTAGTATGAGGGCAGCCCGGAGGTTGTAAGCTCCTAAGGGCAGGGCTCACTCATCCTTTTTGTGTTTAGGAATTTGCTGTGCATTTTGTTCATCATTTTTCACTGTAATTACTATGTCTACCAATTCTGTACTATGTACCTAAATCTATATTTTTGTATACCATTGTTTGTATTATTATGTGCCCCATGTTTGTTTCTTACTCTGTACAGTGCTGACAAGAAACATGTTAGTGCTTTGTAAATCAATAATAGTAACAATCTTAAGCTGAATTTATACATAGCTTCCAACTTACTGAGATGAGAAGGAAGACTCACCTTGTAACCCCTCATGTCATGCATACTATAAATAATTTATGAACAAAATACATATATTCATTTTTAAAATAAGGGCTGGTCCTTCCTATTATCACTGTACTGCCCATAAAGGGAACATCAGGGAAATTAAGCTAATCCAGATTTACTTACCTGGGGCTTCCTCCAGCTCATGCAAGCTTATGTGTCCCTCGGCGCAGCTCTGCTCTCAGCGGGTCGCCCGTGGTTTCCCTACTTTGCAGTAGCCTGACCTGAAGAGGTCAGCGGCTACCGTGCATGTGCGAGTGTGTGGCTGCACCACTCGCGTACATGCTCCCGTCGTCAGGAGCATTCTGTGCAGGCACAGAAGTACTGCGCCTGCGCAGAACACTCCTAGCAACAGGAGTGTGAGCGACGCAGCCACGTGCACGCACATGGTGCCTACTACGGAGGGAACCCCAGGCAGCACGCTGATAGCAGAGTTGCAGTGAGGGACACATAAGCTTGCAGGGGCTGGAGGAAGCCCCAGGTAAATAAATCTGTATTAGCTTCATTTCTCTGATGTTCCCTTTATACTAGGGATCACTTTGGTTATTAAACTATATCTTTTGAACCTTTTTTGTCAGGCATAAAATCAAAAATCAATTCTTTATTTTTATCTGGTAAATAAGTAATAAGGATGGTAACCAGGCAATTCAAAAGTTAAAAATCACTGTTACTTTTCTTCTCCATAAAACATCATTCCCAGTTTCCCTGGCTCTTATTTGGTACATCTGCTGCACAATGGAAGTTGCAGGACATGCTAGGTTTTCTTTTTTCTTCTTTACTTTCCCCTCAGACATAACTAATGCAGCCTGATTGCCTGAAGCATCTTTCCCTCCCGTTTTCCCCTCCTACACCTCTGTTCCTCTCTGATTGGCTAATAATTCTCATACTGAGACAATGCACTCTCTACTGCAGAGCTGGGTGGGAGTGTCTGAAGACTGGGAAGAGGGCGGGCAATGATACACAGACGGAGTAAGGTAGGAAATTATGTCAGGATTGGCTTAAAGATAGACACAGTTAAAATGGAGAATCCTAAGAGGGATTTTCTCTTTTTTTTTACTATAGAAAAATTACTAAGATCAAAAGGTGGACAGTGCAATACACATATTATGCAAGTGGAGAAAGTATTTATCTACTTAAATATGTGAGTTTTTTCTGAGATAATATGTCTGACAGCACCACTTTAATATCAACATATGACAGCAATTCAGAGGATGGATAATCTTCATCATAATAAATGCTGTTTTTGGTTGATCATTTATTTATACAGGTCTAAACATCGGATCTACAAGTTGGACAAGTAAGACGCAAACAAGGGTGGTGGGATTTGGCTCCCAAACAGGGATTGCCCCTCCATAATAGGGAAGTTTGAAACAATGCAAACTTTGAAACCATTAATTTAACAATGTAGTAAGTATTACTGAAAGCTAAATTATAATCAAACGCATATGTGATCAAAATAAAAGGATCAATGTATGGAACAATCATACTGTGCTTTTCTGCTTAGGGCTCAATAGCTCACTAGAATATGCTGTAGTGAGGGAAGAAAAGTGTCATGCCTATGGCCTTTTTTCTTTGCATTGGTATGCATTACCTCAACAGACATTTTCGACCTGCACTATTTTTATGGACAACAGATTTTTTGTCCACAGAAAGCGCAGAAACCTTCCATGTATTATCGGAGCGGGTACAGCGGACCAGACAAACTACTTGCTCTGGCTGCTCTGTCATAGTGTGAACCAACTCTCAGTGCAATAACCACAAAATAGCTAATGATAGTGAATGAGAATTTGCATGCAGTGTGCAAATGTATGCTGCAAGATGTACATTTTTACATGCAGACAAAAATGCAAACTCAAATTTGCAGTTGTTAATGTTAACTACAAAATATGAATCTCCATTGACGCCCATCAAATGTGCAGCGATAAAGTTTTTGCTATTTGATAAGTGTGAGCACTGCCTCAGTGAGATTTACAATAGGTCAACTCTGTACTTGTGTTCTTGAAAAATTCAAAGTGTATTGATTTAAAAAAAAATTCCACTAGAGGGAACAATGCGTTATTTCTAGTTTAAAGGTCATTTGATGTTAAAGAAAGTGAAAATTTGTATTCAGTTTTAGAAACTATTTGTTGTATTGAAAATTAAATAGTATCTCATTTGGCCACCTTAATATCTGATCAATTACATCCAGTCTGTTTCAGCTTTATATTATAGGATGTGAGGATGAAACACCTTTAATGTATTTTTAAAAAATGTGGAGCCCCTTTCATTATCTGACAATTGTTATAAAGTGTTTTATTACAAAGTTAAAACACGCATGTCAAGGTATAAAGCTGAAACATGCATGTCATTTTGTGCTGGTTCTAGGAGTGCCTTAATACTGTACTATACTTTTGTTGTTGTTGTTTTTTTTCTGGTTGGACTTGTTTGACGGATGCCTTTTTTCAACCAAACTATGTAACTATAGACATGGAAATAAGATTTCCCAGAAATTGCTTCTTGTAATTACATTATGTGATTCACAGATCAACACATTTTACCCCATTGCAGATTACAGTATGGTCATATCCGTTCAGTAATACTTTATGATTTGTTTCTAAGTGGGGGGACCAGATTCACCCAGTATTCACCTTACATTTGTGGGGAATCAGAATAGGTTTTATTTTCCAGGCACGACTACGTCGTGCCAGGAATTAGTTTGGCACGTACAGGAAACCAACAGTACTCAACACAGTACTTAGGTAAAGTGTAAAAATAGTATATCAGTAAACAAGCTGGATTGACAGTGGCCCATTGCATATTGCACGTGTTATAATAAGTGTGAAATGCAATGGAGACTGGACAAAAACTTAAATGTAAAGCCTGCATGCAGCAAGTTAGAATAACGCGATTACAACGCAGATATGTGAACATTATTATTATTTATTGTATTTATAAAGCGCCAACATATAACGCAGCGCTGGACATTAATTTAGGTTACAGACAATATTTAGGGGTGACAAACAGCAATATGACAATACAGGAATACAAGAAAAACAGATCACACAGCACAGTATGAGTACAAGGTAATGCTTAGTCAGTCACTGGAGGGGAGCATGGAGATTAGGCAAGTTAGGTTCACTCAAATGCATAGCATGGGTGCACAGTAATGGAGGTGCATGATCAGGTAGGACACAAAAGGAGGAGGACCCTGCCCAAAGGCTTACAATCAAGAGGGAGAGCTAGGGACACGAGAGGTAGGGGACCAGAGTTCAGCTGTGGGTTTAGAGCAATTGTGAGGGGTGGTAGGCCAGAGTGAAAAGGTGAGTTTTAAGGGCCTTCTTGAAGGTGTTGAAGGAGGGGGCTGCCCTAATGGGTGGAGGTAGGGAGTTCCATAGTGTTGGAGCGGCTCTTGAGAAGTCTTGGAGGCGTGCATGGGACTGGGTGATGCGGGGGACGGTCAGGCGAAGTGAACATCTGAATTGCATTGAGATGTGAAATGCCTTGAATTTTATGGGCAGGGAGTTGACATGCAACATTATTCTGCAATGCATTTGAGCACCCTAAGCCAATAACAACAACCAGGATAAGGACACAGCAGCAGCCTTAGCCTAAAAGGGGGAAAAGGAGCGGGGTGAGCGCAGGAGGGGGGGGGGCATAAAGAGAGTTCAGGAGCTTGACAGCGGAGGGGAATGCACGACTGTAAAATGTTTTCCTATTTATAAATCAAATTCACCACAATTCTCCAGTCTGGCTCCATAGTAGAAGTTAAAATGTAACTGCAGGCACAAATGTTTCCTAGTAATGTGGTGGCTGTCAGTGGCAGATCATATTGTTATCTGTGGATATGATACATTAGCTTTTGTAAAATAAATCACTTCTAAAGTGCCCATCCAAGTAGGAGCCTTTCCCCAGCCCTTTCCTGTATCACTGACTTCTGAGTTTTCACCCTGCCATCTTCTGAGAGAGCCCTGCCTGTCCTGTGCCTGATTTCAGTCTGAACAGCATGACAGTGGGAAAACCAAGCAGTAGAGGAAGCCATGTCCTCAGAACCAACCATTAACTTCTTTAGCTGGGGTACTGGAGTGGTGTTACAATCACTTCTGTTGTGGGGTTGAATTTACAGTGCCGAGAGACACAGAAGATTGCAAGGGGACAATGTAAGAGGTACAGGCAGCATGTGCTTTCACTTCTACAGTGCATTTCTGAAAAATGTGCAAAAAAACACACACCTTTCATAGCAGCTGACCGTGCTGTGAAATAATACGTAACTTTTTTTACATGCGCAGTGTACATCACTTAACGCACATGGGGCTTGAGTCACTAAACCGTGATAACTCAAATATCACACCTTATCAAAGATATCACACCTTATCGAAGTTAACACGCCTTATTAGAGTAGCATAGGGAGCGCTACAAACTTATGCCTGCTAATTGGCACACAAAAGTCTAAAATACCGAATGCGGTATTTTCCCGAAAAGATTTTTTCCCCGCACAACCTTTTATGATTTGACCCCAAAGTGAGCATACCCTCAGTGATGTTTACAGAGAACCTGAGATGTAGATAAGGCTATATTTATGCTTACCTGGGGCTTCCTCTAGCCCCATGAGGTATGTGGGCTCCCTCGCCATCCTCTCCATAAACTCCATTGTCTTTTAATCAGCCTCGGTTATGTGGCCGGCCACGCTCTTCTTGCATGCACAGCTTGGACATGCGTGCACCCCCTGTCGCACTCCCGCAGCGGGAGCGTTCTGCGCCGTACAGAACGGCCCTGTCTAGCATGCGTAGAAGCGCACAACTGGCCAGATTCCTGGGGCTAATTAGAAGGCAACGGAGAGGATGGCGAGGGAGCCCAAGCTCCTCATGGGGCCGGAGGAAGCCCCTGGTAAGTATAAATATAGCCTTTTATCTTCACCTCAGGTTCTCTTTAAATGCAGTAGTCAGCTTAACTTTAAGGTGACATTTAAGTAAATTACTAAGCTGAAACTGTAAGGTAATGATAAGCACATTCAGTATATGCAGTGCATTGAAGTGACCTGAAAATATTTCTGAAGTAGACGGGGTGGATGGTCGGAAATGCCGATTTCTGATTCTTCAGAAATTCCGATGACCAATTCTGCTGATTTCCATTCGGTTTCCGAGTTCGGATTTCCCAGTTCGGATTTCTGAGTAGTGTTTAATTTGGTCATATTTTGCATCCTCTGATTGGGCAAATACTTTCGAGTTGACTCTGCATTCTCTGATTGGTCCATTGCTTCCAAGTTCTGTGACTAAACTAAAATCACCAAATTTCAGTAATGCAGTATTTCCACAGAAATCCGAAGTTCCGATTTCCAATCAGAAATTCGGAAATTTCAGTTCCGCAAAATCCAAAAGAGCATCCCTATCCAAAAGCAGAGGTGAGAGAAGCGAGATGGTGGTTCCCACAAAATGTAATTGGCATCTACCTCTTTTTTATAAAGAAACCTGATTGGAGGGTATAACTATTGGGGACTGATACTGCTAATGCATATTAAAATAATCATTCTAATATGTATGTTTATATTAGATATATATTTATAGAATGTTTATGTTACTCCAGGAAGTGACTCACCTCAAATAGACTTTTCTGTGGAAACATTTAGTTATTTTGTATCTTTTGGATGCTCAGTCCCAAGAAACACTTAGTATTCAGAAAACAATTCAGGCGAGCTGAAAAATAGGCAGATCTTTCATTGAGAGCAATGTAGGATATGAGATGTGAATATTGTGTATGTATTTGCAGACCTTCTTTCAGCCTGACTGGTGAGTCATTGTGCTTTGGAGTAAAATTCTTATTCCAAGAGGCTTGTGAAGCAGTTATAAAGAATTTCCAGCTTCACAAACATTTTACGTCTTGACGTCACTATTATTCTGGCTTTACATGCGTTCATACCTTGAATCTACTAATGATCTATTGACCTTAAAATAACAACGACTTTGCAAAGTTCATGCAAAAAGTACATTTATATCTCCTAATTAAAAAAAATGTCAGTTCCTTGTCTTTAAAAATAACCATGTGCTATCAAAGCTTTTTTTTTTTTTTTCATGCACTATTGGGGACTGACGTCACAGCAACCTTCTAAGCTTGGCACACACCTTAGATTGTAACATAAACTTGATTGGGACCTAATCAATGTTAGTCGTGGGATGGTTCACAGTTGAATAGTGCCCATTAACTGTACAATTTTTAAGGAACAATACTTTCTTTCACTCAGATTATTATGATCGTATTGAAAACAGAGAAGTGTGTAGGCCCATTTAATCTTGAATGATCGCATTATTGAGTCCTCAACCTTCTCAGGACTGCACATTGTTAAATCTATGACGTGTGTATGGATTCTTAACCCTGACAGGGTGTAGATTTAACTACATTGGCTTTTCGCAAAGCGATTGCATGCATGTGTCACTGCTAACTACTGGTAAGCTGTCATTAGCTGAATTCTATGTAAGGAGCAGGAGTTGGTTTCATTGGCTCCTGACCCTATAGTCATGGCGATCACAATGATTGCAGGTCAAAATTTTACAACATAGTCTGGTCCATAAAGGAGTTTGGTAAGTTATTACTAAGACAATGAAATCTGTGACTTAAAAAAAATTAGATACTTACCCATGTAGGGATTGGCACATCAAATTTTTTTCATGCAGTCTTAACTTGTTTTGATATCAATAATAGTATGGATCCTTTAGTGCTGTGGATCAATAATCTTTTCTTTCAATCTGAATGATTGGATTGACAAAACGACTATTCACATAAATTGCACGGTTAATGGGCACCTTAAAGAGAACCTGAGATGGTGTGTGTGTGGGCTTACTTATACTTACCTGGGGCTTCCTCCAGCCCCATGAAGTGCTTGGGGTCCCTCGCTGTCCTCTCCAGCCGCTTTATTGTCTCTGAAATCCTCCTGGTACTCTGGCCGGCCGTGCACTTCGGCCCATGTGCAGCTCGGCCACGTGCACATCCCATGCCCGGGATCATACTGTGCAGGTGCAGAACACTCCTGAGCACAGGAGCGCAGCCGGGCCACACATTTGCAGAAGTGCATTGCTACCCACGACTGGCCAGAATGGGAGGATTCAAGGGAGAACATAGAGTACAGAGTACAGCGAGGGACCCCAAGCACCTCATGGGGCTGGAGGAAGCCCTAGGTAAGTATATACTGTATAAGCCAAGACACAACGTCTCAGGTGCACTTTAAGATATAAACAGGCATCTGCTTGAGCAGAAATACTTCCATTCCTTCTGCTATTCACTGAGGCTACTGTACATGAGCGTTCAAGCTCAGCTGCCCTATACAGAAAACCAATTTATTCTATAGAAAGTCTCGTAGAAGAGAATTTCAGAACAAACACAATCGATTGGAAAGGTTGCTGGTCGATACTTTTAGCAGATTCACAATACTGTGATCAAATCTGCCATTAGTTTAGTCCTATCAGTAAGATTATACTTACTTAATGGTTATGCTTAATGGTCTGCTCAGCTTTGCACTGCAGTTACTGTATTTTTGTAAGATTGCGTAATGTGCATCTTTTCTTTTTCTGCATTGGGACGAGGACAAAGAGAAAAATACTTAACCTAATCTCTTACTTGGACTCTCCAGCATATACTGGATAAGAGGCCTTTGGTAGTTTTGTATTACTGATGCATGCAGGGGAATGAAACATGAATTTTGGGTGGAGTTTATTATGGTTTCCCAGGTGTATTGCATCGTGAGTAGAGCAGGTTCTTCTGTTAAGTTTCCAAAAATATTTGATATAAAAACACCCATGATTCATTAGCATAAGGACTGTAAATAAAGGAAGGGAGGTAATCAGAATAAGTTCTGTCATTGCAGAGGAGACAATTAGACGTAGCATGCACACCCTGGGTGTGAAGTCTTCTATTGCATGTCTCATTGTCCTTAGTATTAGTGCCGAGGAATGTTGTCAGTCAGGAATCTGTCCATCTCTGGATCCTGAAGAACCACAAATCCTAGCAGGATTATCCAAGCGGTTGCTAATGAGCTCCTTGGAACCTGTAGGCTGGCATGTCCTCTGTGCGAACCTTTAGTAATCATCTGTGAATCATCATTCATCAATTATAATGCTGATGGTATGCTATTTATGTTTCCACAGACATGAATGGTCTCAGTACATGCCTATCCCCTGACAGCTCAGTGGCAGCCTGCTATGGCAGAACAGAAAAGAGTGATGCAGAAGCTTGCTGGGTTTCCACGTACTTGTGATGGTAAGGTGTAGAATAAAAATGCAGTACACAAGCTACTGGATTGCCAATGGTAAAAAAAGAGAAAGCACTAAAATAAACCCTGGCTGTTATGTTTATCATGTGTTTTCAGTATGACAGAAGGACCAATATAAAGTAATATCATTTGAACAAAATAGCCCATATGTACCATACAGTGGCTTTATCGGACATGCCAAGTAACACACCTCTGTGACTGGGCATCCAGTGAAGTCATTGTATGGTATTCGTAGGCTACTTAGCACTTGTGGCACTGAGGACTGTGGGTTTCCAGCCTGGCACTGTTACTTGCCTGGCAAAAAAATTGACAAGTACATTTAATAGCACTTAATAATCAGCTATCAGTGAGCAATCTGTCATGGCGGAATTCCAATGGACACTGGCATGTTCCTCCCCTTATGTTCCTTCCCTTATGATGTGCCTTCTCTCCGCTGCCCCCCCCCCCCCCCAAAAAAAAAAATATCTACCGACATCTGCTTGTCGGCAGGGTAAGGAGCCTCCTTTGCAGGATAGGCACTCCTCCAAAATGCCCCCTCTGGCATACCCCTCTCTGAACCTCCACCGCCTCTGGCCCACCCCTTTCCATCCTCTCTGTGTTCTTGGGTGAGAAGCACAGAGCTGAGATGGCAGTGGCCATTTGGTTGTTGTTGTTTGTTTTTTTTTGCATCATTTCTACTTAGTGAGTGCAGGGCCGGGCTGAGGCATAGGCTGGAGAGGCTCCAGCCTCAGGGCGCAGTGTAGGAGGGGGCTCAGAATTCATTCAGTTGTCATTCCTAATTGTGTATGAAGCAGAAAGAAATAAGAAAAGGGGATACATAGCAGTGACTGCAAGCCAGATAACTAGATATTAAGGTGTTGGGGAGGTTGTGGGCCCTGTGGCACCTCTTAGTCTAATAGCAATCAGTGTGTGACAGCTGCCGTGGGAGGTATGGAGGGGCGCACTTTGGTGTCTCAGCCTTGGGTGCTGGAGGACCTTGTCCCGGCTCTGAGTGAGTGAATATGCAAATATGCCAAGTGAACAGAGTTTCTTCTTCCACCAGTAGTGGGTCACCCTGGAAATGCAACACTTCCTTTATCATCAGCTGTCAAATATCCGTCCTTTAGGATTGATTTTTAGCCCAAGATAGTCCTTCATTTGGGCACAACAAATGGGCAGTCATTCAACAGATTGCCAACCAGTATCTCTGGACACTTACCATATATTTCCCGTGCGCCAGTCAGACATCTGAGCGAATAGATGGATTAAAGTGGATCTCCATCCAAAAATTAAAACCCCGTCAGCGCAGCTGTTAAGAAAAGTTATATTTACCTGTGGAGTCTCATCCCACGAAGCCGTCCCGAAGCCCCTGCATCACTCCACTTCCGAGACCTAGCCCCGCCTCCCCTCTCTCAGAGAAAAACCGCCAAGCTATTTACTGCAATAGACCCTGCATAACTCCACTTCCGGTGCCTGGCCCTGGCTACCCTCTCTCCTCGGAGAAAAACACCAAGCTATTTACTGCAGTAGCCCCTGCATCACTCCACTTCCGGTGCCTGGCCCCGCCTCCCCTCTCTCCTCGGAGAAAAAACGCCAAGCTATTTACTGCAATAGACCCTGCATCACTCCACTTCCGGGGCCTGGCCCTGCCTACCCTCTCTCCTCGGAGAAAAACACCAAGCTATTTACTGCAGTAGCCCCTACATCACTCCACTTCCTGTGCCTGGCCCCGCCTCTTCTCTCTCCTCGGAGAAAAAACGCCAAGCTGTTTACTGCAATAGACCCTGTATCACTCCACTTCCGGTGCCTGGCCCTGCCTACCCTCTCTCTCCTCGGAGAAAAACACCAAGCTATTTACTGCAGTAGCTCCTACATCACTCCACTTCCTGCGCCTGGCCCCACCTCTTCTCTCTCCTTGGAGAAAAAACACCAAGCTATTTAGTGCAGTAAATAGATTGGCGTTTTTTCTCCGAGGAGAGAGGGGAGGCGGGGCCAGGCGCCGTAATTGGTGTGATGCAGGGGCTTCGGAGCGGCTTCGTGGGACGAGACTCCACAGGTAAATATAACTTTACTTTACAGCTGTGCTGACGGGTTTTTAATTTTTGGATGGAGATCCACTTTAAGGACAGTGGTGTGGCGGGCGATATTTAAAGGAGCGCAGGTTGCTATGTAAGCAACGCGCGTAACTAAGGAAGGCACACTATGCTGCATGACCGCACGTAGCGTGCAGCCCTGGATTTAGGTCACTCTGCTGGTCATGGAGCTTGCGCTGCTGTAGCAGCGCAGCTTCATGAATCAAGCCCTATATCCTAAATGTGCACTTTTCAGAATGTGTTCCTAAAAAAGAATTTAATTAAGCCCCTCATGAGTTGATACAAAGTAAGTATGATTTCATTTGACATGTTTTTTTCATTGCTGCCTGTTTTTGCTCTTGATATGTACAATTTTTTAACAATGATCCATCCATGAGGCGCCCTGTGTAAACCACAATTGGATGTGATTCATTTTCTGGCTCCTTGATAGAGGTCAAAAGCAATGCCTGTTTCCCTCTTTTGTAGGGGCGACACTCCGGAAAGAGAAGAAAAGCTCTGGGAAAAGATCCAAGACTTGTTTGCTGTCTGTGAGTGTTTCTTTGGCAGTGTCTTAGCTGGTTGTTGTAGAATTGAAGTAGCAATCAGCAAATATACCGCCCTAGAAGTTCGACACATTTACAAGCTGAGAAAAGCAAGATGATATTGGAAGCCTTGTGCTAAAAGACAACCTCCCATATGGATAACAGGTGGAAAGTGAGCAGGCAGGTAATCATTTCTGCATGTTACAGGAATAGTAATTTATGGGCGATGTCAGATGTGCACTTTACTATTATACTGTTACAAAAATAGCTGCATGGAAATTGCCTCACCTAGGGGTGGACATGCTGCCGGTGCATCCTGGGATGATGCATAGGTGAAGCTAATAGATGGGAGTGGCAGTGATTCTGGACAGGTGGGACCCCATGGGAATTTTGGGAGATCAGAGGAGAAGGGTTAATTAGTGTTGTGACCTGCTGTCTGCTGCAAACTGGCAATATTGAATTTGCACATATGGACCACTTTTACTTTGACCAACAAATGACTACATGTTGTTTTGGGACTGTGGGTAAGGACTGGGCAATCTTGAGAGACAGTAGGCACCTTTGCAGTTATTGTGGCTCAGCCAGGTATCTGAAGCAGGGGCCTTGGGTGAGGAAGTGGGCCATGATTGAGGGACCTTTGGTGCTTTTATTTTGTGGCCAGAAAACTGATGGGCATCTGCTTTGCTGGAAGATGCAGATTATGCTGGGACCCCAGTAGTTGCCTGGTGGGTATAACAGCTATTCAGCCTTCTCCAGGATGTACAGCAAGCAAGCAGAGGCAGCAGGTCGGTCCAATGGGGAGAGTGGTTGTCAGGATCCAGACACAGCTCACTTGTGGGTATAGCAGCAAGTTAGTCTACCCTGAAGTATGGGAGCTCTAGCAGAGACTGTTTTTGCTAAATGCTGCTTCACTAACAAGGTCATCCCACTAGGAGGATGAGCCACAAGTCTTAATTCATGAATATCTGTCTAAATATTGCCAGGATAACATGGGGCTGACATATTTCCATGCATTTGATATACCCCAAGTAACACTCACTATTTGCCTTCCTTTACTTTGATTATTATAAGCTGTCCTCAGAGATCCATGTGATGTTATCTTATACTTGCAACATTGTGCCTCAGTGTTTTTGTTGTACTCTCTATTTCTTTCTACCCATAATCCCTAGGCTCAACTGGAAAATGTGTGTAGCACCCTTAAGCCACTCCCTTATCCCCCCTCCCCCCCAAAAATAATCTTGTATTATGATTGTGATTATGTTTATGTTATTTGCAGCTGTCTTAGATCCCCTGTGTGTGAACTCACTTTTGCACCATTGTTGAATGTTTCTTCTTATGCACATCAATGCAATAAAAGCTTTTTTTGAAACTAAAATAATCAAAATAAGTTGTTTCTAATTAACTTCATTTGACAACACTTTATCCACTCACCTTATTTTTAGTACTTTTTACATTTAACAATTAAAAAACAAATAAAGTAAAAAATGTAATCAGGCAGTGTTTTCTCCCCATGAAATCCATAATTAGACAGTGTGCCCCCCGCAAAGAAATATCCTAAATGTGCAGAGTGTCCCCTAAACATAACTACACAGAGTCCCCTCAACTGGCTTCTGTGTCCGGCTGGCCTGGCCCACACTGTGCTCAGATGGCCTGATGATGCTGTGCTGGCCTGGTGATGCCTGATGATGCTGTGCTGGCCTGGTGATGCCTGATGATGCTGTGCTGGCCTGGGCCACACTGCGCTCGGATGGCCTGGGGATGCCTGATGATGCTGTGCTGGCCTGGTGATGCCTGATGATGCTGTGCTGGCCTGGCCCACACTGTGCTCGGATGGCCTGGGGATGCCTGATGATGCTGTGCTGGCCTGGTGATGCCTGATGATGCTGTGCTGGCCTGGCCCACACTGTGCTCGGATGGCCTGGGGATGCCTGATGATGGTGTGCTGGCCTGGTGATGACTGATGATGGTGTTCTGGCCTGGCCCACACTGTGCTTGGATGGCCTGATGATGCTGTGCTGGCCTGGTGATGCCTAATGATGCTGTGCTGGCCTGGCCCACACTGTGCTTGGCTGGCCTGGGGATGCCTGATGATGCTGTGCTGGCCTGGTGATGCCTAATGATGCTGCGCTGGCCTGGCCCACACTGTGCTCAGCTGCCCTGGGGATGCCTGATGATGCTGTGCTGGCCTGGTGATGCCTAATGATGCTGTGCTGGCCTGGCTCACACTGTGCTCGGATGGCCTGGGGATGCCTGATGATGCTGTGCTGGCCTGGTGATGCCTAATGATGCTGTGCTGGCCTGGCCCACACTGTGCTCGGCTGGCCTGGGGATGCCTGATGATGCTGTGCTGGCGATGCCTAATGATGCTGTGCTGGCCTGGCCCACACTGTGCTCGGATGGCCTGGGGATGCCTTAAGATGCTGTGCTGGCCTGGTGATGCCTGATGATGCTGTGCTGGCCTGGTGATGCCTAATGGTGATGTGCTGGCCTGGCCCACACTATGCTCGGCTGGTCTGAGGATGCGTGATGATGCTATGCTGGCCTGGTGATGCCTAATGATGCTGTGCTGACCTGGCCCACACTGTGCTCGGCTGGCCTGGGAATACCTGATGATGCTGTGCTGGCTGGCATGGTTGATGCTGTGCTGCCCGTCGATCTACCTGGAAATTTAATGGTGTTTAATTAGTATTAGGCTACATTTACAGTGGTGTGTTAAGGTGTGGCGTTATGGCTGAATTTTAACGTTGCTAGCAGCGCTGTTAGGCACCACCTGTGTGAGGTTCACAGTGTGGCAGGTACATTGCAGTGTAACGACATGCGGCATCGTACAGTGAAGCATACTTTTCATTGACTGTATGCTTCACTGTATACGATGCAATGCGCAGATAATGGGCTGTGCTGCTTTGCCAATCTTCCTGCTGTCACGGAACGCAATGCCACTATGTATATATAGCCTCAGCCAGAGATTGGGGTGGATTCACAGCGTTATGATATCTGTGAACTGCAATGGACACTGTACGTGTTGACATGCAGAATTATTCTGCAAGGCACTGTACAGATACAGTGTGAATGCACCCAGTTACCTATGATATGATAGTGTGGTCTGCTGAAATGGCCACTTTGGTGAAAATACTGTACTGTATGTTTCAAGAAAGTTTTTTTTCAGGGGCAGATAAAAGGTAACTCTCAGCCAAAATCCCAGTCTGCCAGAATTAGAATTGGGTGCATTCACACTATGCATGTTAAAGGGAATCTGAAGTGAAAATAAACCTATGATATAATGATTTGTATGTGCAGTACTGCTACGAAATAAACAATAATTCTGCATACAAAATAAATGCTAATGCAGTTGTATGGGACTGTTCCCATCTCTGTGCTGTAACCAATTACTTTATTATTATTATCTCACTGTTTACAGTGTGTTTCTGGATAACGTGTGTGAATATGTGCACATTGCTTAAGCAATGAACAGGCTTTGAAATAACTTGTGTGTTTTAACGCGAACAGGGTTATATTCACAATGGAGCATTGCGTTCCGGCAGACAATGTAATCGTATTGCTAATGTGATGCAATTGTATTGTGATCAAACACTCACATTGGTGCATTAGCAGTGCCATGCGGGATAATCTATCAGCATAACACGGTGCAGGCAGTGCAGTACCACATATCGTTCATGTTAACAGTTGCATTGAAGCATACTTTGCATCTACCGTATGTTTCATCATATGTGCCGCACCACGCATAGAACACGCAATGCAACTTTTCCCCTCTATTACACTGCAATCCTGATGTTGCTGTGGCTGGAACATAGAAGATGAGCCCCCAAAGGTAATTAAATGCTTGATGCACCCTCAACAGCCCACACTAGTTTGATATATTTTTTTAGTCTAGGTACTCAGTTTACACTGAGGCACACTGGCGTAATATCTCAGTGATCAGAGCTCCTGGTACCTACCACCTGCAGGTAAAGCAGGGAACTGCAGGTTCACATAAACTCAGAAGAGATGGTCAATGAAATGCAAATAATTCTGACTTTTGAATTTAAATTCCTTGTATATTGTATGCAACTTGAAACTGGGCCAATCAAAATAACTTCCTGTCAACTTTGATTCGTTCCAGTTTTAAGCTGCATACAATTTACATGAAAGTTTAACCAGTGAAAAAGATTGACATCTTATTGTGTATCTCTGAAAGATCATTTGCTGGTAGACAGCAAAAGCTCACCAAAGTCCAAGTGACACAGTGTCACTAGCAGGTAGAATGGGGTATTGCACGATAACACTTTATAATAGGAGACTGATCCTGGTTATGGTTACTATTAGGGATGATCAATGAGATGCAAATTGTTCCGAAATTATACCATTTTTTATGCAAATGTATGCAGCTTGAAAATGGACCAATCAGTTTAAACCTAGGGTTTAAATTGATTGGTCCATTGTCAAACTGCATACATTTGCATACATTTTTGTATAATTTCGGAACAATTTGCATCTCATTGATCATCCCTAGTTACTATACATACACACATTTTGGATTCTTCAAAGTAAATTCTGCAGTTCGTGTACATTAAACGGATTCCCTGATGTTTTCTTAGCCCTTTACCCCCAGTGCCTGCTGTTAAAGTGGCAAGGGAATGTCTGTTGCATAAAACAAACTTTGATCTCTACAATCAGACAGTCACGCAAAATTGTCGGGTGTGATCACATGATTATAGACTACACTGATTATCAGTGTGCAATCATTCTTGGGGGACTGAGGCTGTAAGCTGCAGCACAACTTTGGTGACAGCTGTGCTTATGGGAGTTCTCAGTCACTCACAACACAGGCAAGTAAATGAACATGCTTGAAACTTGGGGAATGTGTTGCACAAACAATATTCTACTGTCTAGTACCCCAAAAGGATTAAACCTGTAGACAAATAAGCAGAGAAGGAAATGTCTGGCACTAGCTTTTAATTACCAGTTGCATGTGAACAGTAAAGTGCATAGCCAGTGCATGAACAGTAAACACAATCTTGGTAGATGAATTGCAAGGGTACAGTTAAAAATGGCGCAGAGTGAATAATGGCGCACCGTTCCGCCAATCATAAAACGCTATTTACCGTTTTAATGTAAATACATTAAAACGGTAAATAACGTTTTATAAAACATTTATTGGTAGAATGGTGCGCCATTTGCAGAGGGGCTACTGAGGCAGCGGGGGTCGGGAGAGATGCAGCAGCGGGCAGGACAGGCAGCGGGTGGAGGGAGTAGGATTAGGTGGAGGATGTGTGCGAGGGATACATTACCTAGTCCCAGCCGTCGATCGCTCCTTCACTTCATCTGTTAGTTTGCAGGAGTCCTCATCCAGCCAATCACCATGCGGCTTCGGTTTCCGCATGGTGATTGGCTGGATGAGGACTACTGCAAACTAACAGAAGAAGTGAAGGAGCGATCGACGGCTGGGACTAGGTAATGTATCCCTCGCACACATCCTCCACCTAATCCTACACCCTCCACCCGCTGCCTGTCCTGCCTGCTGCATCTCCCCCCAACCCCCGCTGCCTAAATTAGTTCAATATACAAAACGATAAATATAGTTTTATATTCATTATTGCTGCGCCTTTTTTATCCCCTCGGCGCTGTGCGCCATTTTTGCCTGTTCCGAATTGCAAATGTACTTATCTCATCTGTGATGGCTGAGTGTGGAGGAGGAGGCTGTGGGTGCCAGGAGGTGCACGGCCCTACAACTGTTTGCAGGGTGTAGCAACCTAGCTTCTTCCAAGGCCTGTGTGCACTGTGAGTGTGAGCAGGAGTGGGTGTTAAGTGTGCCTCGTGAAGAGGTGCACTTCTGGTCCGCCATCATTGTCCCACCTCTTAGCTGATCTAATTGGACCAAAAGTGCCAGGTAGCTCCAGGAAGTGGTGCTCTAAGAAACTGCATAGGTTGAGTATGCCCAAAAGTGACCTGGTGAGTATGTCCACAAGTGTTGGTGAGCCCACAAGGAAATGGAGAATCTACTAATTTTGCCTCTAAAGGGCACCTCCTAAGAAAGTGTGATGGCACAGTTTGTCACTTTGCAGTGGAAGCCACTCTGTACTGTCAGGCTCCTAGAGCTAGCATAATACTTTAGGTGCATCAGCCAAAGCCATCTGCCACACACACTTATCCAGATCAAAATGATTTGCAAACCAACAAAACTTTCTGACTTGGGAGAATTATTTTAAATAAACCTGGTGCATACAGATAACAAAATAAATCCTAATGTGTTCCACACTATACTGTGCTTACTCATAGAGTTATCCTATGAGTAAGCACAGTTTAATGTGAAACATGGTATAGCTCATTTACTCATATCTGGCTGCATCAGGTTATTTCAATACAATCTTCCTAGTCATCAGGTTTTTCAGTGTAGGGATGATTTTGGTCTGGATCACTACCTAACAATTTTCAGATCATTTTCAATGGAAGAAGTAACCAGTCATAAATGGGGAAGGGAACTAAACCTGTTCCCATTTTTATAAATAGATGTGAAAAGTGAGGAAAAATAGAAGTCCTTTTTCAGATTGCCAATCACTATTTAATAGGTCCCTTTGAAATGTGCCAATAAAACTAACATTGGATTGTGCAGATATGTAATGTGGGTCTGCAGAGAAAAGCTGAGCCCCCTGTGACAGTATGAAAGTGAGTCCCTCACAGCTTGGGGGACAGTGACAGTGAGTCCCACACAGCTATCACGCTAGATGCTATGTGGTCCAATACACAATGGATGAGACAGACGTAGTTAGAAACAGGCTGAGGTAATACACAGTAGATCAGATAATAGAAGTACAGAGGGCTAGGCAGAATCAGAGTCAGTAACAGGCTAGGGTCATACACGTTAAATCAGATGGCTGCGGTACAGTGGACTAGGCAGAATCAGAGTCTGTAACAGGCTAAGGTCATACACGTTAGATAAGATGGCTGCGGTACAATGGACTAGGCGAGAGAGTGGCCAGTAAAGCTAAAGTCGTATCTAAGTCAGTCTGGCAGTCACATTGAAATACAATAATTGAGTAATGGAAGTCGCATTGAAATACAATAGGTTTATCACAGAGTGACAAAGTGCCCAGCAAAACCAGCGTACTGATTGCTATCACGGGCAACGAGAGACTGCAGCAAGGAGTTTAAATACAGTCAGAAAGGAACATAGACCAACCCCCAGGAGAAAACAACCAATCAGAGCAGCATAACAGAAACCAGCTGACCAAAGGCAGTCTCCAAGCAAGGTGTCAGCTGACAAGCATGTCAGCTGACTCTAATTACACAGGGCTGAGAGTATAAGAGCCTCTCAGAGACGCGGGTGTTCGCCTGGGGGGACTGGAGGAGCGCTCAGCCACGACCGCAGGGGAGCCGGGGATGCCGCTCCAGGAAGAAGTCTGCAAAGCTCCGTTTCCAGAGCTGGCTGCGACCTCGCTGGAGCCACTGACAGGTAAGATCATTAGACAAGACAACATTTATATTGTGCTTTTCTCCTGGCGGACTCAAAGCACCAGAGCTGCAGCCACTAGGATGCGCTCTATAGGCAGTAACAGTGTTAGGGAGACTTGCCTAAGGTCTCCTACTGAATAGGTGCTGGCTTACTGAACAGGCAGAGCCAAGATTCGAACCCTGGTCTCCTGTGTCAGAGGCAGAGTCCTTAACCATTACACCATCCAGCCACTACACACATTACAACAGCTTTCTAAGGATCTCTGGAGCTGGACATCATTGGACTCATAAGTGGTCCTACAATTATCTGTGCTTATAGTTACACTATTGTACATATCTTTTCTTAAGCCATTAAAAGAATAAATATACCACTTTAAACATCATTAAAGAAGGAATAACTAATGCAGTATTTTTTGGTGATTGTATCCCTGGATGAGGAAACTGCATGGAGATGTTCATTTCTTCTTGATAATCTTCTTCGTTTTACCTCATTGTAAACATCTGCACACACACACTCGCCCAAAACAAATAGGGAATGATGGGAGAGAATCATTAAAAAAAAGTGTTCTAGCAACGGGATAAGACAGTGATTATCGTCCATATAGACCAATGTGTCCGGGCGGATTGGTTTGGACAATAATCACTGTTAGTTGTTCGTATTGAACGATGACAATTCTTGTGTGGCTAGTTATACACTTGAGGGTCCTCATTTTAGCGCTTCTTCTAATGACCCGATCGGCAGGCCATCATTGTGCCATTGTTGAATTCAAACGTGCTCTGACCCCATTCGTTCATCACAAACCATCAGGGATTGCTCATTTTATATCTATGATGATCGATCGTGTGTACAGAATTTAAGAATACATATTCCTGAAGATCACAAGATTTGGAAATGTCATTATTATTATTATTGATTTATAAAGCGCCAACATATTCTATGGCGCTGGACAAAGTAAGAAACAAGCATGGAGTACAAAACAATGGTATACACCAATATACTAAATACAGAATATACAAAATGCAGAATGGTAATACAGTGACAACATTAATATGAATAAATGTGTAACAAATTCTAAGACACAAAAGAGTGAGAGAGCCCTGCCCTTGCGAGCTTACAAGGTAAAGGCAGCTCAATTGCTGGTTTCCTAGATTGAATGACAATGCTGGAGAGTTCACTGAAGGTGGGAGACTGCTTATGCAAGATTTCACTGCCTATAAGTAGCCAAGATTCCATAAAACTCCAATGACAACAATTATTAGAACGGATGTCACTGTAAGGCATAAAAAACATCTACACCAGAATTTACTTGTTTTACCATAACCACGAGTGCCTTCATTCGAACCTGAGGGATGTGGAGAGAATGAAATAAAAGAAAAATGAGTATGCACAAAATACATTTGTATCCAGCTGAGAAAGCAGGAATCAGAATGACTACTAAGGGCTCGTTTCCATTAGCACGATTTTAACCGCGCTTTTGGAATCGTAGGGACATCAGAGTGCATAGACTGTGCTGTCTGATGTTTCCATACATGCTGTGCGATTCACCACTGAATTGCAGCACATGGTTGCACGCATTTTGGCGCGTTAGCGCCGCTATCCCATTCATAATAAATGAGTGGGATCGCAAGCCCCACCTCTGGGGGAATCATGTGTAACGCAAATCAACACTGACGCACGGCCTCGTTGGAAATGGAAAACGAGCCCTAAAGAGAAGATAAGGGACATATCTTGACCTTAACGTTATATACAGTACATCTTATTGATATATACCAACCATGCTATACATTTTGCTATAATGACTCAACATAAAATAGTCCTTCTCCAGCCACATCTAATTATACCACTAAATGGCCTATTAATCAGAATGCTGAATTGTAACATTTTGGGTCAAATTAGGTGACTGTAGGTACATTTCAGGTCTCCAGCTGCCTGGATTGCATCATCTCTAATGTTTACATTGCAAGGAGGGAAGCCTCTGAATCTGTCAAGAAAAAAAAAAAAAACACCCGCATTTTCATCGGGAGCAGACGCTTTCCTGATTGCTCCAAGTCAGTAGAAAGCTGCAGGAGGATTTGGATACTATCTACAGGTCCTTCTCAAAAAATTAGCATATTGTGATAAAATTCATTATTTTCTGTAATGTACTGCTAAACATTAGACTTTCATATATTTTAGATTCATTACACACAACTGAAGTAGTTCAAGCCTTTTATTGTTTTAATACTGATGATTTTGGCATACAGCTCATGAAAACCCAAAACTCCTATCTCAAAAAATTAGCATATCATGAAAAGGTTCTCTAAATGAGCTATTAACCTAATCATCTGAATCTAAACACCTGCAAAAGATTCCTGAGGCTTTTAACCTTCCTGGCGTTCTATTAAAATCGCCAGGGAGGCTGCGGGAGGGTTTTTTTCTTATAAAAAAAAACTATTTCATGCAGCCAACTGAAAGTTGGCTGCATGAAAGCCCACTAGATGGCGCTCCGGAGGCGTTCTTTCGATCGCCTCCGGCGCCTAGAATAAACAAGGAAGGCTGCAATGAGCAGCCTTCCTTGTTTTGCTTATATCGTCGCCATAGCGACGAGCGGAGTGACGTCATGGACGTCAGCCGACGTCCTGACGTCAGCCGCCTCCGATCCAGCCCTTAGCGCTGGCCGGAACTATATGTTCCGGCTGCGCAGGGCTCGGGCGGCTGGGGGGACCCTCTTTCGCCGCTGCTCGCGGCGGATCGCCGCAGAGCGGCGGCGATCAGGCAGCACACGCGGCTGGCAAAGTGCCGGCTGCGTGTGCTGCTTTTTATTTCATAAAAATCGGCCCAGCAGGGCCTGAGCGGCAACCTCCGGCGGTAATGGACGGGTATACTCGTCCATACCGTCAAGGAGGTTAAAAACTCCCAGCCTGGTTCATTACTCAAAACCGCAATCATGGGTAAGACTGCCGACCTGACTGCTGTCCAGAAGGTCATCATTGACACCCTCAAGCAAGAGGGTAAGACAGAAAGAAATTTCTAATTGAATAGGCTGTTCCCAGAGTGTTGTATCAAGGCACCTCAGTGGGAAGTCTGTGGGAAGGAATAAGTGTGGCAGAAAACGCTGCACAACGAGAAGAGGTGACCGGACCCTGAGGAAGATTGTGCAGAAGGACCGATTCCAGACCTTGGGGGATCTGCGGAAGCAGTGGACTGAGTCTGGAGTAGAAACATCCAGAGCCACCGTGTACAGGCGTGTGCAGGAAATGGGCTACAGGTGCCGCATTCCCCAGGTCAAGCCACTCTTGAACCAGAAACAGCTGCAGAAGCGCCTGACCTGGGCTACAGAGAAGCAGCACTGGACTGTTGCTTAGTGGTCCAAAGTACTTTTTTAGGATGAAAACAACTTTTGCAAGTCATTCGGAAATCAAGGTGCCAGAGTCTGGAGGAAGACTGGGGAGAGGGAAATGCCAAAATGCCTGAAGTCCAGTGTCAAGTACCCACAGTCAGTGATGGTCTGGGTTGCCATGTCAGCTGCTGGTGTTGGTCCACTGTGTTTTATCAAGGGCAGGGTCAATGCAGCTAGCTATCAGGAGATTTTGGAGCACTTCATTCTTCCATCTGCTGAAAAGCTTTATGGAGATGAAGATTTCATTTTTCAGCATGACCTGGCACCTGCTCACAGTGCCAAAACCACTGGTAAATGGTTTACTGACCATGGTATTACTATGCTCAATTGGCCTGCCAACTCTCCTGACCTGAACCCCATAGAGAATCTGTGGGATATTGTGAAGAGAAAGTTGAGAGACGCAAGACCCAAATCTCTGGATGAGCTTAAAGAGAACCCGAGGTGGGAATTACTTTTACTATTGGGGCACAGAGGCTGGTTGTGCGCACTAAGACCAGCCTCTGTTGCCCCATCGTGTGTCTCCATGTCCCCCCTGCTCGCCGCTATACCCCCCGCATTGCTGGCGACACGCAGCGTGTCGCCAGCTCAATGTTTACCTTGCGCTGTCAGTCAGCGCTGCTCCCCTGCCTCCTCCGCATCGGCGCACCCGCCCGTGTCCCTTCCCTCCCGCTGATAGGAGGGAAGTGACGCGGCGGGTGGCGCCGATGCGGAGGAGGCGGGGGAGCAGCGCTGACTGACAGCGCAAGGTAAACATTGAGCTGGCGACACAGCCAGCAATGCGGGGGGTATAGCGGCGAGCAGGGGGGACATGGAGGCACACGATGGGGCAACAGAGGCTGGTCTTAGTGCGCACAACCAGCCTCTGTGCCCCAATAGTAAAAGTAATTCCCACCTCGGGTTCTCTTTAAGGCTGCTATCGAAGCATCCTGGTCCTCCATAACTCCTGAGCAGTGCCACAGGCTGATTGCCTCCATGCCACGCCGCATTGAAGCAGTCATCTCTGTAAAAGGATTCCCGGCCAAGTATTGAGTGCATAACTGAACATAATTATTTGAAGGTTGACTTTTTTTGTTTTAAAAACACTATTCTTTTATTGGTCGGATGAAATATGCTAATTTTTTGAGATAGGAATTTTGAGTTTTCATGAGCTGTATGCCAAAATCATCAATATTAAAACAATAAAAGGCTTGAACTACTTCAATTGTGTGTAATGAATCTAAAATATATGAAAGTCCAATGTTTATCAGTACATTACAGAAAATAATGAACTTTATCACAATATGCTAATTTTTTGAGAAGTACCTGTACATAGTGTTACATGTACATGCTGTCCCTATCACCGGCGTACCTACCGGGGATGCAACCCCATCAGCCGCAGGGGGGCCCAGGGCCGCTCTGGGGCCCGCCAGCGGTGTGCGGGGGGAGCGCTGCTGCCCGTCCGATTCTGAGACCCCCCCAGCTAGGTGTTCAAATGGCCGCAGCGTCTGACAGACGCTGCGCCAGTTCATTCCCTGAATCCCTGCAGCCCGCAGACTCCCGGGAGGCAGAGCAGGGCTACGGCAAGATGGCTGCCGAAGCCCTGCACTGGAGACTATTTGTGTCTCCAGTACAGGGCTTCGGGAGCCATCTTGCCGTAGCCCTGCACTCTGTCTGTCAGCGCGGGAGATGTGCTGCAGGAGACTCGTCGGGGATCTGCGCACCAGAGGCCGGGAGAGGAGACTTCTGACAGGTAAGTGAATTGTTTTGTTTTGTTTTTTAACAGGTGCATTTTTTTTTTCTGGTGAACGCTTCCCACATTACAATTTTTTGATGATTGTTGCCCACATTACGATATTCTGGTGACTGCTGCCCACACATTGCTATTTTCTGGTGACTGCTGCCCACATTACGATATTCTAGTGAACGCTGCCCACATTACGATTTTCTGGTGAACGCTGCCCACTGTACGATTTTCTGGTGAACGCTGCCCACATTCTGATTTTCTGTGAACGCTGTCCACATTACGATTTTCTGGTGATTGTTGCCCACATTACGATAATCTGGTGACTGCTGCCCACGTTACGATTTTTGGGTGATTGTTGCCCACATTATGATATTCTGCTGAACACTTCCCACATTACGATATTCTGGTGAACGCTGCCAACATTACGATTTTTTGGTGATTGTTGCCCACATTACGATTTTTTGTTGATTGTTGCCCACATTACAATTTTCTGGTGCCTGCTGCCCACATTAGGATTTTCTGGTGACTGCTGCCCACATTACGATTTTCTGGTGAACGCTGCCCACATTAGGATTTTCTGTTGAATGCTGCCCACATTACGATATTCTGGTGACTGCTGCCCACATTACGATTTTCTGGTGAACGCTGCCCACATTACGATATTCTGGTGAATGCTTCTCACATTGCGATATTCTGGTGACCGCTGCCCACATTACGAATTTTTGGTGACTGCTGCCCACATTACGATTTTCTGGTGAACACTGCCCACATTACGATATTCTGGTGAACGCTTCCCACATTGCGATATTCTGGTGAACGCTGCCCACATTACATTTTTTTGGTGACTGCTGCCCACATTACGATTTTTTGGTGATTGTTGCCCACATTACGATTTTCTGGTGAACGCTGCCCACATTTCGATATTCTGCTGAACGCTGCCCATATTACGATATTCTGCTGAACGCTGCCCATATTACGATATTCTGCTGAACGCTGTCCACAGTACGATATTCTGGTGAATGCTGCCCATATAACGATTTTCTGGTGAACGCTGCCCACTGTACGATTGTCTGGTGAACGCTGCCCACTGTACGATTGTCTGGTGAACGCTGCCCACTGTACGATTGTCTGGTGACTGCTGCCCAGTGCCCACATTAGGATTTTCTGGTGAATGCTGCCCACATTACAATTTTCTGGTGACTGCTGCCCACATTACAATTTTCTGGTGAACGCTGCCCATATTACAATTTTCTGGTGAACGCTGCCCACATTACAATTTTCTGGTGACTGCTGCCCACATTACAATTTTCTGGTGACTGCTGCCCACATTACAATTTTCTGGTGACTGCCGCCCACATTACGATTTTCTGGTGAACATTGCCCACATTACGATTTTCTGGTGAATGCTGCCCACTTTATGATTAATTTACAGTGAAACGCTGCCCCATTACGATTATTTGGCACCTATGGGGGGGCCCCATCCAAATATTCGCAGGGGGGCCCAGTGATTTCTAGTTACACCCCTGGTCCCTATCCTCTCTTTCTTTCTTTGCCTCCTCTTTCTCCCTCTGTCACCCTCTCTCACGGTTTCTCTCGCCACCCTCCTTTTCCTTTTCTGCCCAGTCTCACTGTACCACTCTCTGTCCACCCTCACTATCTATGACCCTCTGACCGCCATTTTTCTCAATAAACCTGTTATGTCCTATCACCCTCACCCATGGTCATAGTCTAATGTTCTGCCATATTATTTTTCCTATGTATTTATATAGCACTGACATCTTTTGCAGCACTTTACAGAGTGCATAGTCATATCACTGACTGTCCTCTGAGGAGCTCACAATCTAATCCTACCATAGTCATAGTCTAATGTCCTGCCATATTATTATAATGGATTTATATGGCACTGACATCTTCTGCAGCACCTTACAGAGTACAGAGTACATAGTCATGTTACTGACTGTCCTCAGAGTAGCTACCAAAATCATTGTTTGAGGACAACCTTTTGGTGGAGCCAGTTCAGGTATTTCTATGTTTTGGGATGTGGTTGGATAAAGTATAATTACCACAACCTGTCACATCACCAGCTCATGTCCACTAATGGAGTCAAATGAATGCTTTGCAGCTGCAGGCTTCATTGAAGGGAAGATAGCGGTTGAAAATAGGCCGTAGGAGATAAAAAAGTTTAAATCCGGCCTTGATAGTGGAGGTAAGTGTTATTCATTTCATAGCTTGGTGAATGTGTTTTCTGTATGCTTCACCACATACGATTGTGTTTAAATCAAGTCCACTAACATGTATGCGACTAAACTGCATGACTCGTAGCAGCCACCTTTTGTCAATATGGCTGTTGAGTGTCTTTTTACTAGTTAATTGTGTACCTTTTTACGCTTGATATGTTAATAAAGTACATTTTTTACTGTTTCCTGGTTCCGGATGTCCATTACAGTAATTTATTACTACTCTTGACACTAATTCCCCTAAAAGTCATCAAGACCCACTTCCTCATATTGCAGCCTATAACACATACAACCTGCGTATCTGGGATCCTTGCCAGGTACTTGACAAGTGATTGTTTTTTTACATGAGTTAATAAAGGAGTGTCTCTACAGACAGAAATAAAAGCTCTGCAACTGTGTGCCTACACAGTTCTATGAAAACGTTTTGCCTAGATTGGGCCTTTAAGCACAACATTTCTATGGTCATTGAAAACTGGTCCGGGACCCAAGACACAAATCTTTTCTCTTAGAACATTTAGGCCCTTTTCATACAGGCTGCTGCAGGTGGTGCATTTACCGCCTCGCCGCTGCTCCTGTGCATGACTGGCTTGCTGGTGCTTGGCACAGGCAGTTTAGGCTTGTGCATCACATTGAGTCACCTCTGAGCACAGGCGTGGCACTCAATGATGCAGTTTCTTGCTTGTTGTTGTTATTATTTAAGTATTTTTATAGCACCAACATATTACGCAGCGCTGTACAGCGTATATTGTCTTGTTACTAACTGTCCCTCAGAGGGGCTCACAATCTAGTCCCTACCACAGTCATATGTCTATACATGTATCATCTAGGGCAGTGTTTCTCAACATTTTATTGGTATGTACCCCTTTTAAAACAATATACTCACGCAGTACCCCCTAGCATAGTAAACATTATCACAAGTACCCCTTGACAAATATATATTTAATCGTAGTACATTATAATTGGTTTTAAACCATTTCCAAGCTTTTACTGTTGCTTATAATTAGCTAAAATACTAACTTGGCTTTGTTTAAATAAGAATTATCATTTTCTAAAACTCTAAATTTGTTATTCTTGGTTAAGTATATCAAGCCCAAGTACCCCCTGGAACCCTCAGAAGTACCCCCTGGGGTACGCGTACCACACGTTGAGAAACTATGATCTAGGGTATGTATGGTAGTTTGTGCCAATTTAGGAGGAAGCCAATTAACTTATCTGTATGTTTTTGGGATGTGGGAGGAAACCAGAGCACCCGGAGGAAACCTGCGCAGACACGGGGAGAACATACAAACTCCTTGCCGATAGTGCCCTGGCTGGGATTCGAACCGGGGACCCATCGCTGCAAGGCTAGAGCGCTAACCACTATGTCACTGTGCTGCTTGTTTCATATGTTACACTCCAACATGGTGGAGTTACAAATACTAACATTGGATTGCATTCAATTGCAGCTGGAAGAAGCGAGTAGATGAGATTTTGATTTTCTTTTGTCACCAATATTTAATAAATGTATGAAAGTCATACAACTTAGTGTATAGTAATAGTTTCAACAAGGCCACAGTCCTGAGCTGTGATTGGCAGCCTAGTCTCCATTGTAGTTTTAAATATGAAGGAAGTTGTCCCTAAGAACCATAACAAGGGAGCTGCAACTGCAAGTTCCATAATATCCAAAAACAACTTTACTGCACATAAAGGGGATGGCGACGTATATTATACTCACCATCAGGCTGGTCTTCTTGGCTGGGCTCAGATGTTTCCAGGCTAACACCGAAGGTTGATTCCACGGGTTCCAAATCCTCTGAATTTTGAATATTTGGTTGGTGTAGCATAATGTCATTACTGGGGTATAGTCCAACGGTTAGATGCCTGGTTGTAGACTCAGTGTAAGCCGTCTTAGCCATCTCTGCACTGTAATGTACAATAGGGTCAATTTAAAAGATGTGAGCTGCTTTAGCCTCCATACAGCTGCCAGGTACTGCAGCTTACTGCTTGTTTATTTTTTAAACATAGACTGCTCTTTACATGTAAGACAGTGTATTATGACTAAGCACTGCAACTTTATGTGCTGCAGCTTGCTGAGTGTATTTGCAGTTACAGCAACACATAAAGCTTTCCAACATGCTGTATGAGTTCAGCTCTATGGAAATTGTGAACTGGGGGGGAGCGGGGGCTAGTTATGAGCTGAGAGAACCCTATGAGTGTGAGATTTCCCCCTCTGCTCTAATTACCAGCCCTATAGCTGTCAGCAGTGAGTTGGAGTGCCTTGCAAATTAAAGTGCTATAGTTACAGTGGGTTGCAAAAGTATTCGCCCCCCCTTGAAGTTTTCCACATTTTGTCATATTACTGCCACAAGACCAACACAGGTGTACATGTGAGAAGTGCAAAGAAAATCATACATGATTCCAAACATTTATTTACAAATAAATAACTGCAAAGTGGTGTGTGCATAATTATTCAGCCCCCTTTGATCTGAGTGCAGTCAGTTGCCTATAGACATTGCCTGATGAGTGCTAATGACTAAATAGAGTGCACCTGTGTGTAATCTAATGTCAGTACAAATACAGCTGCTCTGTGAGGGCCTCAGAGGTTGTCTAAGAGAATCTTGGGAGCAACAACACCTTGAAGTCCAAAGAACACACCAGACAGGTCAGGGATCAAGTTATTGAGAAATTTAAAGCAGGCTTAGGCTACAAAAAGATTTCCAAAGTCTTGAACATCCCACGAGCACTGTTCAAGCGATCATTCAGAAATGGAAGGAGTATGACACAACTGGAAACCTACCAAGACAAGGCCATCCACCTAAACTCACAGGCCAAACAAGGAGAGCGCTGATCAGAAATGCAGTCAAGAGGCCCATGGTGACTCTGGACGAGCTGCAGAGATCTACAGCTCAGGTGGGAGACTTTGTCCATAGGACAACTATTAGTCATGCACTGTACAAAGTTGGCCTTTATGGAAGAGTGGCAAGAAGAAAGACATTGTTAACAGAAAGCATAAGAAGTCCCGTTTGCAGTTTGCCACAAGCCATGTGGGGGACACAGCAACCATGTGGAAGAAGGTGCTCTGGTCAGATGAGACCAAAATGGAACTTTTTGGCCAAATTGCAAAACGCTATGTGTGGTGGAAAACTAACACTGCACATCACTCTGAACACACCATCCCCACTGTCAAATATGGTGGTGGCAGCATCATGCTCGGGGGGTGCATCTCTTCAGCAGGGACAGGAAAGCTGGTCAGAGTTGATGGGAAGATGGATGGAGCCAAATACAGGGCAAACTTGGAATAAAATCTCTTGGAGACTGCAAAAGACTTGAGACTGGGGTGGAGGTTCACCTTCCAGCAGGACAATGACCCTAAACATAAAGCCAGGGCAACAATGGAATGGTTTAAAACAAAACATATCTATGTGTTAGAATGGCCCACTCAAAGTCCAGATCTAAATCCAATCTAGAATCTGTGGCAAGATCTGAAAACTGCTGTTCACAAACGCTGTCCATCTAATCTGACTGAGCTGGAGCTGTTTTGCAAAGAAGAATGGGCAAGGATTTCAGTCTCTAGATGTGCAAAGCTGGTAGAGACATACCCTAAAAGACTGGCAGCTGTAATTGCAGCAAAAGGTGGTTCTACAAAGTATTAACTCAGGGGGCCGAATAATTACGCACACCCCACTTAGCAGTTATAGATTTGTAAAAAATGTTTGGATTGATGTATGATTTTCGATCCACTTCTCACATGTACACCACTTTGTATTGGTCTTTCACGTGGAATTCCAATAAAATTGATGCATGTTTGTGGCAGTAATGTGACAAAATGTGGAAAACTTCAAGGGGGCCGAATACTTTTGCAACCCACTGTATCTCCTCTATGCTAAGCAATGCACCAACTACTGGAGGGTACAAAAGCTCTTAGAACAGTCCTTGGTCAGGTGATGTGCCCGGTCATATGGGACAAGGCTTTATGGCGATATCCAATTGTCCTGAAATTGTAGTGCTCAGATACCATCTCTATCCTGGCTATCACTACACCCATGTACAGGGTTCTCTTGAGACTACATAATTGCCTAAGTTATGTAAAAGGAATAGTCAATATACCGCACTGGTTTTGCAATATTGTAATATCTGTAACTTGCTAGAAGACGCTTGTGTTCTACTCTATGAACCATGCCCTTTTCTGAACTTGATACCAGTGTGGCTTCTGTCTAGGGATGTTCAGATATGCCCATTTCCAATTCCACAGAAATTACAATGTCCGCCAATGCCAATTTTGTTTTTTCTAATTTCACTTCCGTGGAATCCGATTGAGTACCCCTACTCCTGTTCGATTGATTGTAGGCTTCTGCACTGTTGATTGCAGCTTTGACGACTTGCTTGAAGAGTCCCCTGGTAGGAGGTCCATCCTCTTTGAGTATTCTGATCAACTTCTCATCAACTAACGTCCTGCTCCCAGCCCTGCCTCTAATCTTCTAAGTATCTCTTCCCAGTACACAGGAACTGCACAGAGCCTCTTCCTAATACACAGAATCTGCACAGAGCCTCTTCCCAGCATAAAATAACTGTCAAGGTCTTCAAAGCACAGATGTCTGTACTTAATGATACTTACTAAAATCTTTCTCTAGCTCCTTATGTTCCAATTGCAGAGGTGTCTTCTCACTTCAGACAGGGAAACATTAGCAACATGAACTGAACATATACATATATACAGCGAGGAGTATACTTACGGTGGCAGTAGTATGTCAAATCAAGTGTCTTCCAGAACTAATCGGATAAGCTGAAAATGACAGTCAAATCAGTGCAGGTGAAACATGTGTTTTGATCCAAAGAGAAACAACTAACGATCATCTGCCAGTAATCCCCTATTTTGCCTTTTATGACTGCTGTTACACCACAAGGGCTACCATGCTTAGCCAAGGCTAAACATGGTGGTCCTTTACAATGCCATGCAGGCTTTTCCCCCAGAGCATCCTGGGAGATTGTGTGATATTCTTTTCACCTCACAGAGGGGGGAACAAAAGAATTCCACAGTGATTCACCTTACCAGCAGTAAAAATGCCGCCATCACTGATAAATGTAAGAATGTAATGCTGGGAATACACTGCTCGATTCTGAGCCATTTAAATGGCTCGATAGATAAATTCCAACATGTCCGATCTCCGGCCCAATCGTTTCGTTGCTCGATTCTGCATGGAGGACAATGGGAAAAGATAAGAAAAACGAGCGAAAGATAAGAGAATCACCTGCAGAATCGAGCGGGCAAAATGATCGGGCGATGAATCAAGCGGCAGCATAAGGCTGAGTTCACACTACGCCGGATGCATTACGGCATGCTCACAGGGTATCCATTGTGCCCAGCACAATGTCTATTGCAGTGTCCATTTGCTCATTCACATTACACACCGTTGTGCATCCAGTCTGCCACAGCCGCTTCCATTCAGGTTTGCCACTGCTGCTGCCATTGCTCAAGTCCACTGCAGGGGACAAGTGGTGCTATACAGATCGGAGCTCCAGTAGAAACATTATAAGGCTCCCCATTGGATTGCAACAGACCAATGTTAATCCTCCTTCACCAGGGAGGATTTTCATTGGCCCACCACTCAGTGAACCAATGAGAATCCTTCCTGGAAGGAGTAGTGGTGGACCCAAATGCAGATGATGGCAGAAGACAGGTGAGTAAAGAAAAGTTCAGTAACGTATGTGGCAAACAGCCTAGTGAGAATGGACATTGGCCATTCCCCTAGGTTTTCCTTCATTCCATTGACATCTGCAGTGTCTGTGTTGTCCAGAAAAGTTGTGCAGGTCAGGGCTTTGTGTTAAGATTCCTGGAACGGATCATTTGAAAATGCACTAATATGAATAGATCCTATACCTAACATAGGTTCAGTTGAACAGTCGATGTGATCTGTGAAAAGGACAACATTTGCCAGTTTTCACAGCAAATGTGAACCAAGCCTTAAAGCAAACTACAAATGAAAAATCAAAATAAACATACACATATTACACACCTCCCAAGTAATCTATTTATTATCAGTGTCTTTCTCCTCTACCGCGTCCTATTTGTCCACTGTGATCAATGGAATTCTCCATACTCCATTTTAAAAATGGCTAAGATCCTGTAATAGCTTCTGGCTTAGCACACTGTTTATCTGTAATATCGCCCACATGAGACATAAGGAAACATGAATATTACCTTGCACATAAGTTGTCCTTTCTTAACTGACAGCAACTGATATATAACTGACAGCAACTGATATATTTCAGATCTGACAAAATCTTGTCAGAACTGGGAGGAATCTTTGTTAGAAGCAAATGGTGAGCTTCTGAGAGCAAATGACGGGGAGCGAAGTATGTAATATTCATTTGCAGGTACATCATGTGTTTATTTTAAATAATTTTACGTGGTTCAGGTTCCCTTTAATCAGGGTGAGGTAAGATTTTATAGTAGACTAGACATAAATAATTTATGCAAAATGGAAGTTTGACTTCTTAAAACAGAAGGGATTTGCGATAATTCAGGTTGGAGTGAGCTCTGCTGTGTCCCAGAGTGCATCACTGCTGAATATGCAAATCATCTCTTTGTTGTCCCCGATAGCTAAACACACCTCCAGAACTACTGGAATGTAATGATGTGTCACGATGTATTTGCTGAGAAGAAAAGCAGGTCCGGCACCAGTCTCAATGCTTCAGTGAGAATTTATTCCAACAGGTACAGTGAAAAAAGGCACATGGAGGTACAAAAGGGCGGCCTGACAGCCGTTTCGCAGGTCTCCCCGCTTCGTCAGAGGCCAAAAGTGGGGTGTACATACATAGCTCCATATAAATAGCCCCCATATTGCATAAGAATTAACTCACCCCCATCTCGTCTGGCTCCAAACAGCGGCAGCGCGGAATCCGCCTCTTCCGGGTACTCCCACTTGCCGCTGCAGCCAATCACAGAGGAGAATCCGTTAGCCAATCGCGGCCGAGAGCCCTCGGCTACGTCTGGCCAAGCGTCTGTGAAAATCCGTATTGAGAGGGGAGGAGTAGAGGAGTGATTCATCTGGTTGCCTTAGCAACCAACACGCGCCGGGCGCAATTCCAATACCAGCGCGTAGCAGATGGTTACTTGCCATCCCGCTATCTGATGAATCACAACTCTTCTCATGTTCTGAATAAAGGGTCTATTGGCGACAGGGGGGTATTTTTCTCTCTTACAGTATAATATACTTGTAAACAAGACCGAGACCCTCAAACACGCCCCTTCTATTACGTCAGGTGGCTGTGAAGGAGCTAGCTTTCGCTCTCCAATTAGTCATCAGTCAAATATACCCCTCCTGTCTAAATAACTTTATTTAAATGCACACACTCTTATTTCCATGACAACAAGAAACGCTAACATTAATTCATGTAGCATTTTAGTGGTTGCGTCCGCTTACCACTCCCATACTGTCACAGTGCAGAGATATGTCCAATTGCAAGGAGCTTTCTGTAACACCCTGGAAGCCAAACATATAAGAAAAACAGATTAAAAACATTTATATAAAAGCAATATATAAAATATACAGCGAGGCGAATATCAAATCAGGCAATTCATTATAAAAACTGCAGTTATTGTCCATCCCTTATAGACCAAAAAACATTTTTTTTTTTTTTTTTTTTTTTTTTTTTGTTATGTTAATATTTCTCCAAAAAACACCATAATTCATTTCTCTCATTCAAACCAAGGCGTCCGCAAGCTTTAGTGCGAGAAATCAATCTTGCTTCCGCTTGCCTTAGAAGTCTTTCCCAATCACCCCCCCTTCTAGGAAAATCCACAACCTTCAAGCCCGTAAATCTTAAAGGGGCAGCTACATCACTATGCTCCTCCCGCACATGTTGGATTAGGCGGCTAGCTCCTTTTCCAGTATTTAATGAGTTAACATGCTCTTGAAATCTTGTACACATTTCTCTCGTTGTCATCCCGATATAAAATCGATCGCAGGGACATAAGATTGCGTACACTACATGTTTTGACCGACAATGGATGAAATCCCTAATCGGGATTGTTACACCACCGAGTGTGATTCTCTTACCCGGTATACACTTGGTGCAGTGGTTACAATTTCCACATTTAAAGCATCCAGTCGGCCGTGCCAGTGTTAACCAATCTTTCTGTTTAATGTCCCTGCACTCACTCCGCACCAGCATGTCCCCAATCGTTTGGGCTTTTCGGAAGGTAATCAGGGGTCTTGGGGTCAAGATTTTACTATAGGTAGTATTTCCTCTCAAATCACTCCAGTTCTTATGAATGAAAGTTTGCATTTTTTTAGCCATAGGTGAGAATTCAAAAATAAAGGGTATCACATTCCCTGGGTTTTCCCCTCCCCCTTCTTCTGATTTTTTCTTTTTCCCTTTTCTTTTCAACAATTCCATTCTGGGGCGGGAGTTTGCCTTTTTAAAAGCTTCTACCACCAGTGGTAGAGGGTAACCCCGGGAGAGGAGTCTTAGGCCCAGATCATAACTCTGTTTTAGGAATTCTGATTCTTTGCTATTATTTCGTTTTAGTCTGACAAATTGGCTGTACGGAATTGAGTTTTTAACATGCTCTGGGTGATAACTGGAGTACAATAAAATGTTATTGGTTGCTGTGGGTTTCCTGAATCCCTTCGTAATTATATTACCCTCCTCAATTGTAATAGTGAGGTCAAGGAATTCCATTTTGTCACCCCCCCACACACCAGTAAATCGCATATTGAAGTCATTGATATTCATCCAATCGATGAAATCATTAAACTCCAATTCCCCACCCTGCCAGATCAACAACACATCGTCCATAAACCTTAGCCAGGATTTAATAAACGGACGATAGGGATTAGCACTCTGGAATATGCAACGGTCTTCCCACCCTGCCAAAAAGATATTGGCGAAGGTTGGGGCTACCGAGGTCCCCATCGCTACGCCGGAAGCCTGTCTGTACCAGCAATCCTGAAAAAGAAAGGCATTGTGAGATAGAATAAAGTACAAGCATTCACAGATGTAGGTTGCCCAGTCATTATCTTTACCCTTTTTAACCAAAAAGTCCCTCACCACCTTCACCCCCAATTTTTGGGGGATTCTTGTGTATAAACTTTCGACATCTATTGATGCCAGTCTATACCCATCCTGCCATTCCAAATTTGGTAACTTTACCAGGACGTCCAATGTGTCAGCCAGATAGGAGGGGATTTGGATCAAAAATGGTCTCAAAAGGTACTCCAAATATTTAGATAGGGGTTCCGTCAGGGACCCTCTGGCAGACACTATTGGGCGTCCCGGAGGCTCCTCCACATTCTTATGGATTTTTGGCAGAAAATACCAGACCGGTTTTTTAGGGTAGGGTGGTAATAAATCCTCTCCTAGTTTCTTAGGCAGCCACCCCAGTTCCACTCCCCTCCGTAACAAAGTTTGTAACAGGCTTTTATAGTGGTAACTAGGGTCTTTGGAGAGTTTCTCATAAAATTTATCCGGGCCTTCCAGCTGTCGGAGGGCTTCCTTTACATAGTAAGTTCTAGACATAACCACCAGGTTTCCACCTTTGTCGGCTTTCTTTATGATTAATTTGGAGTTGTCCTTTAACCAATTTAATGCTGCAAGTTCCTCAGAGGTAATGTTCAAGTTCACCTTAGGATAGACCAAAGCTTTCATCTCCTCTTGTACTTTTAGATCAAATTGATCCACTGCCGAGCCTGGTGTGCTGAGAAACTCCCTTGTAGACCTACATGCCCTAAAGGGTACTCTAGATTTCTCTAGTGACATTTCCCTTTCGGGTGTATTTGTCAAATTCCCCTCAATCCATAGAGCCTGTAGGTCCTCCAGAGCCTTTAAATCCTGCTCTGTTGGAGTGAATCCCAGTCCTCCCTGACTCGCCTCATTCGTTTCTGGTTGTTGTTTCCATGTGTCCTGCTGAACAGCAATGTTTAAACGTCTAATTGCACAGTATCAATCCACTTCAAATTTAAAATCATCATAAGGTGCACTTAGGGCAAAGTTCAGGCCTTTAGATAATAAACTCAAACAACCCTCAGGGAGATTTTCACCTGAGATGTTTATTACCTGCAATTGGTCCTCCGCTTGCAGATCAGTTATTTCTTCCTGTAATAGCCCCTGCCACGGGTGTGTTTCTTCCACCTCACTTTCTTCTCGTGTGGCGGTCCTGTGCTTCCTGCCTCCCCTCCGGATCCTTCTCCTAAAGGGGCTCCTGCACATGGTGAGGCACCTTCTGTTGGTTTCAAGGTGGATTTAGTCGGTACCTTCTTCTTTACTGGTTCTTCAGAGCTAGAATCCGAGCCGGAATCTGTGGTCCAATATCCTCTATTTGGTTTGGACCTCTTTCTCCCTTTCGATCTTATTCCTTGATTCTGTTGTCCCCAATCAAAAATTCGGCCTTTTGCAAAGTCGTCCTGATCCCTCCTGCACTGTGACAGTATGGGAGTGGTAAGCGGACGCAACCACTAAAATGCTACATGAATTAATGTTAGCGTTTCTTGTTGTCATGGAAATAAGAGTGTGTGCATTTAAATAAAGTTATTTAGACAGGAGGGTTATATTTGACTGATGACTAATTGGAGAGCGAAAGCTAGCTCCTTCACAGCCACCTGACGTAATAGAAGGGGCGTGTTTGAGGGTCTCGGTCTTGTTTACAAGTATATTATACTGTAAGAGAGAAAAATACCCCCCTGTCGCCAATAGACCCTTTATTCAGAACATGAGAAGAGTTGTGATTCATCAGATAGCGGGATGGCAAGTAACCATCTGCTACGCGCTGGTATTGGAATTGCGCCCGGCGCGTGTTGGTTGCTAAGGCAACCAGATGAATCACTCCTCTACTCCTCCCCTCTCAATACGGATTTTCACAGACGCTTGGCCAGACGTAGCCGAGGGCTCTCGGCCGCGATTGGCTAACGGATTCTCCTCTGTGATTGGCTGCAGCGGCAAGTGGGAGTACCCGGAAGAGGCGGATTCCGCGCTGCCGCTGTTTGGAGCCAGACGAGATGGGGGTGAGTTAATTCTTATGCAATATGGGGGCTATTTATATGGAACTATGTATGTACACCCCACTTTTGGCCTCTGACGAAGCGGGGAGACCTGCGAAACGGCTGTCAGGCCGCCCTTTTGTACCTCCATGTGCCTTTTTTCACTGTACCTGTTGGAATAAATTCTCACTGAAGCATTGAGACTGGTGCCGGACCTGCTTTTCTTCTCAGCAAATACATCGTGATATCTTCACTAGGTAAAGAGCACAGTCTGCTCGGTAATCAATTCCGACTGCCTATTCCAGCCCTCTTCGAGTGCCAGTCACCTTTACTCTTCATCTACTATACGGAATCTGTTTTCAGACTTGAGCACCGATGCAAGCCTCAGGCGGAAATGGGGATCTGATACCGGAGACACCTGCGATTGGGGGGAATCCGGGCCCCACGGCCGTCCAGGCCGGAAGATCGGACTGGAAAACGTTTCTAACGGAAACAGCCTTAGGTACAGAGGCAAGTAAGGCACTGGGGGTAAAAGTGGTGGAGCAAAAACTTAACCGCATATCTGAACGGGAGGTAAAACTGTTCTGGACAGTTGCCACACTGAAAAGATATGAAGATAAACAAATAGCCGCCAGAGGCTTTAGACAGTACAGCGAGGCAGCTGAATATCAAGATGATGGAGATTTCATGAAACTGTGGCAGTCGCAACAATTAGAAAACGCCTTGAAACTCCAAAAAATTGTCCTGGATAGAACGGAAAAAGAATATAACACCACAACGGCTGAAATTGAGGTCTGTAAACAAGAACTCTCCCTTCTAACAACTCCACAACAACTACAAGAGATCACTAAGAAAATTGATGCCCGTTTAGCTCCAATTCAGAATAGTATTAAAGAACGAAAATTGAGGAAGTTCAGGAGGGATCAGGACGACTTTGCAAAAGGCCGAATTTTTGATTGGGGACAACAGAATCAAGGAATAAGATCGAAAGGGAGAAAGAGGTCCAAACCAAATAGAGGATATTGGACCACAGATTCCGGCTCGGATTCTAGCTCTGAAGAACCAGTAAAGAAGAAGGTACCGACTAAACCCACCTTGAAACCAACAGAAGGTGCCTCACCATGTGCAGGAGCCCCTTTAGGAGAAGGATCCGGAGGGGAGGCAGGAAGCACAGGACCGCCACACGAGAAGAAAGTGAGGTGGAAGAAACACACCCGTGGCAGGGGCTATTACAGGAAGAAATAACTGATCTGCAAGCGGAGGACCAATTGCAGGTAATAAACATCTCAGGTGAAAATCTCCCTGAGGGTTGTTTGAGTTTATTATCTAAAGGCCTGAACTTTGCCCTAAGTGCACCTTATGATGATTTTAAATTTGAAGTGGATTGGTACTGTGCAATTAGACGTTTAAACATTGCTGTTCAGCAGGACACATGGAAACAACAACCAGAAACGAATGAGGCGAGTCAGGGAGGACTGGGATTCACTCCAACAGAGCAGGATTTAAAGGCTCTGGAGGACCTACAGGCTCTATGGATTGAGGGGAATTTGACAAATACACCCGAAAGGGAAATGTCACTAGAGAAATCTAGAGTACCCTTTAGGGCATGTAGGTCTACAAGGGAGTTTCTCAGCACACCAGGCTCGGCAGTGGATCAATTTGATCTAAAAGTACAAGAGGAGATGAAAGCTTTGGTCTATCCTAAGGTGAACTTGAACATTACCTCTGAGGAACTTGCAGCATTAAATTGGTTAAAGGACAACTCCAAATTAATCATAAAGAAAGCCGACAAAGGTGGAAACCTGGTGGTTATGTCTAGAACTTACTATGTAAAGGAAGCCCTCCGACAGCTGGAAGGCCCGGATAAATTTTATGAGAAACTCTCCAAAGACCCTAGTTACCACTATAAAAGCCTGTTACAAACTTTGTTACGGAGGGGAGTGGAACTGGGGTGGCTGCCTAAGAAACTAGGAGAGGATTTATTACCACCCTACCCTAAAAAACCGGTCTGGTATTTTCTGCCAAAAATCCATAAGAATGTGGAGGAGCCTCCGGGACGCCCAATAGTGTCTGCCAGAGGGTCCCTGACGGAACCCCTATCTAAATATTTGGAGTACCTTTTGAGACCATTTTTGATCCAAATCCCCTCCTATCTGGCTGACACATTGGACGTCCTGGTAAAGTTACCAAATTTGGAATGGCAGGATGGGTATAGACTGGCATCAATAGATGTCGAAAGTTTATACACAAGAATCCCCCAAAAATTGGGGTGAAGGTGGTGAGGGACTTTTTGGTTAAAAAGGGTAAAGATAATGACTGGGCAACCTACATCTGTGAATGCTTGTACTTTATTCTATCTCACAATGCCTTTCTTTTTCAGGATTGCTGGTACAGACAGGCTTCCGGCGTAGCGATGGGGACCTCGGTAGCCCCAACCTTCGCCAATATCTTTTTGGCAGGGTGGGAAGACCGTTGCATATTCCAGAGTGCTAATCCCTATTGTCCGTTTATTAAATCCTGGCTAAGGTTTATGGACGATGTGTTGTTGATCTGGCAGGGTGGGGAATTGGAGTTTAATGATTTCATCGATTGGATGAATATCAATGACTTCAATATGCGATTTACTGGTGTGTGGGGGGGTGACAAAATGGAATTCCTTGACCTCACTATTACAATTGAGGAGGGTAATATAATTACGAAGGGATTCAGGAAACCCACAGCAACCAATAACATTTTATTGTACTCCAGTTATCACCCAGAGCATGTTAAAAACTCAATTCCGTACAGCCAATTTGTCAGACTAAAACGAAATAATAGCAAAGAATCGGAATTCCTAAAACAGAGTTATGATCTGGGCCTAAGACTCCTCTCCCGGGGTTACCCTCTACCACTGGTGGTAGAAGCTTTTAAAAAGGCAAACTCCCGCCCCAGAATGGAATTGTTGAAAAGAAAAGGGAAAAAGAAAAAATCAGAAGAAGGGGGAGGGGAAAACCCAGGGAATGTGATACCCTTTATTTTTGAATTCTCACCTATGGCTAAAAAAATGCAAACTTTCATTCATAAGAACTGGAGTGATTTGAGAGGAAATACTACCTATAGTAAAATCTTGACCCCAAGACCCCTGATTACCTTCCGAAAAGCCCAAACGATTGGGGACATGCTGGTGCGGAGTGAGTGCAGGGACATTAAACAGAAAGATTGGTTAACACTGGCACGGCCGACTGGATGCTTTAATAAATGTGGAAATTGTAACCACTGCACCAAGTGTATACCGGGTAAGAGAATCACACTCGGTGGTGTAACAATCCCGATTAGGGATTTCATCCATTGTCGGTCAAAACATGTAGTGTACGCAATCTTATGTCCCTGCGATCGATTTTATATCGGGATGACAACGAGAGAAATGTGTACAAGATTTCAAGAGCATGTTAACTCATTAAATACTGGAAAAGGAGCTAGCCGCCTAATCCAACATGTGCGGGAGGAGGATAGTGATGTAGCTGCCCCTTTAAGATTTACGGGCTTGAAGGTTGTGGATTTTCCTAGAAGGGGGGGGGTGATTGGGAAAGACTTCTAAGGCAAGCGGAAGCAAGATTGATTTCTCGCACTAAAGCTTGCGGACGCCTTTCTTTCTAGCGTTTCTTGTTGTCATGGAAATAAGAGTGTGTGCATTTAAATAAAGTTATTTAGACAGGAGGGGTATATTTGACTGATGACTAATTGGAGAGCGAAAGCTAGCTCCTTCACAGCCACCTGACGTAATAGAAGGGGCGTGTTTGAGGGTCTCGGTCTTGTTTACAAGTATATTATACTGTAAGAGAGAAAAATACCCCCCTGTCGCCAATAGACCCTTTATTCAGAACATGAGAAGAGTTGTGATTCATCAGATAGCGGGATGGCAAGTAACCATCTGCTACGCGCTGGTATTGGAATTGCGCCCGGCGCGTGTTGGTTGCTAAGGCAACCAGATGAATCACTCCTCTACTCCTCCCCTCTCAATACGGATTTTCACAGACGCTTGGCCAGACGTAGCCGAGGGCTCTCGGCCGCGATTGGCTAACGGATTCTCCTCTGTGATTGGCTGCAGCGGCAAGTGGGAGTACCCGGAAGAGGCGGATTCCGCGCTGCCGCTGTTTGGAGCCAGACGAGATGGGGGTGAGTTAATTCTTATGCAATATGGGGGCTATTTATATGGAGCTATGTATGTACACCCCACTTTTGGCCTCTGACGAAGCGGGGAGACCTGCGAAACGGCTGTCAGGCCGCCCTTTTGTACCTCCATGTGCCTTTTTTCACTGTACCTGTTGGAATAAATTCTCACTGAAGCATTGAGACTGGTGCCGGACCTGCTTTTCTTCTCAGCAAATACATCGTGATATCTTCACTAGGTAAAGAGCACAGTCTGCTCGGTAATCAATTCCGACTGCCTATTCCAGCCCTCTTCGAGTGCCAGTCACCTTTACTCTTCATCTACTGTAATGATGTGTCAGCTTGTTAATATTACAGAGCCAAACTAATCAGAATTGTAAAAATAAATAGCAAAATAGACTTGATTAACCACTTGAGGACCACAGTCTTTCTACCCCTTAAGGACCAGAGCCTTTTTCTCCATTCAGACCACTGCAGCTTTCACGGTTTATTGCTCGGTCATACAACCTACCACCTAAATGAATTTTACCTCCTTTTCTTGTCACTAATACAGCTTTCTTTTGGTGCTATTTGATTGCTGCAGCAAGTTTTAGTTTTTATTATATTCATCAAAAAAGACATGAATTTTGTCAAAAAATGATTTTTTTTTTTACTTTCTGTGCTGACATTTTTCAAATAAAGTAAAATTTCTGTATACATCTTTGTCTAACTTTATTCTGCTACATGTCTTTGATTAAAAAAATCCATTCAGTGTATATTTATTGGTTTGGGTAAAAGTTATAGCGTTTACAAACTATGGTGCCAAAAGTGAATTTTCCCAATTTTAAGCATCTCTGACTTTTCTGACTCATGTTTCATGAGGTGCTAAAATTCCAGAATAGTATAAATACCCCCCAAATGACCCCATTTTGGAAAGAAGACATCCCAAACTATTCACTGAGAGGCATGGTGAGTTCATAGAAGATTTTATTTTTTGTCACAAGTTAGCGGAAAATGACACTTTGTGACAAAAAAAAAAGGTTCAATTTCTTCTAACTTGCGACAAAAAAAAATGAAATCTGCCACGGACTCACTATGCTCCTCTCTGAATACCTTGAAGTGTCTACTTTCCAAAATGGGGTAATTTGTGAAGTGTGTTTACTGTCCTGGCATTTTGGGGGGTGCTAAATTGTAAGCACCCCTGTAAAGCCTAAAGGTGCGTTCTGAGGGTGTGGGCGGGTGATTGGGTGCCCTAGGGGCAGATAGGGGTCTAATCTAATGGGTAGCAGTGACAGGTGGTGACAGGGGGTGATTGATGGGTAATTAGTGGGTGTTTTGAGGAGAGAACAGATGTAAACAATGCACTTGGGAGGTGATCTGACGGTGGGTCTGCAGGCGATCTGATGGTGTGGGTGGGTGATCAGATTGCCTGCAAGGGGCAGGTTAGGGGCTGATTGATGGGTGGCAGTGACAGGGGGTGATTGATGGGTGATTGACAGGTGATCAGGGGGGATAGATGCATACACTATACAGGGGGGGGTCTGGGGAGAATCTGAGGGGTGGGGGGTGATCAGGAGTCCCCAGGAGGCAGTTTAGGGAATTAAAAAAAATAGCATTGACAGATAGTGACAGGGAGTGATTGATGGGTGATAAGGGGGGTGATTGGGTGCAAACAGTGGCCTGGGGGGTGGGCAGGGGGGGGGGTCTGAGGGGTGCTGTGGGCGATCAGGGGGCAGGGGGGATCAGTGTGTTTGGGTGCAGACTAGGGTGGCTGCCCTGGTGGTCCCTCGGACACTGGGACCACCAGGGCAGGAGGCAGCCTGTATAATACACTTTGTATACATTACAAAGTGTATTATACACTTTGTAGCGGCGATCGTGGGGTTAACAACCCGCCGGCGCTTCCGAACGGCCGGCGTGTTGTCGTCGCGGGTGGGCGGAGCCAGTTGCCGGGGGAAGCGCGCGTATTGCGGTCCTTTCGGCATCCACTTTGCCGCCGCCCATCGGCTGTGGGCGGTCGGCAAGTGGTTAAAGATCAAAACATACTGTATATGAGTTAAGTTTTTGCTTAGAAATAGCAGTAACACTGAAGTATACTAGATGCTGGTAGTGGAAAAGTGTAAAGGTGCGTACACACGCCAGACTTTTTCAAACTACGGGTCGTCAGATCCGCCCGCCGGGTGGTTGTTTTGACGACAGTTGCACGTGAGTATAAGCTGTCGTCAGACTGATAAGACGGATTTTGACTGGTCCGCTTGGCGGATCAGTCAAAACCAGTCTTTTCAGTCTGACGACAGCTTGTACTCACATGCAACTGTCGTCATAACGACCGCCCGGTGGGCGGATCTGACTACCCGTAATTTGAAAAAGTCTGGCATGTGTACGCACATTAAGAAGGAATAATAGGGCAATTAGGATCTCAGATATCTGCAGGGGGAGAAAATCACCAGTAATTAATTATAAGTGCATTATTAAGCAGGGTTTTTCAGGACACTTCATGCGTTCCTTTAATTGAAAAATGACACTAACCTCCACTTACTATAGCATACAGGACTTTAGAGTAAACCTGAACATGCAAATGAAAATGAAAGCTAAAGCTGCAAAATTCAAGTATGTCCTCCAGCTCCTCCCTGAGAGTAAAGCATTTAGGCTCGAAACAAACTGCAGAATTGCATGCGGTATTACTGAAAAATGCATGCAATTTTCTAAAGTGTGATCCCAGTGTAATTAGAAAAGCCATGTGTTCCCTCTTATGTGCCTGCCTGTAATGAGAAACCATTATCTTGCAATTCCCCCCTGTAAAGTAATGGCTACCGTAATATAGGTATTAGAGCCAGTGGATCAGAAGGACATCCAGACAATGTACATTGTTTAAAACCCAGGTGCTGAACTCCAGGCCTGGAGAGCCAGATCCATGCTAGTGTTTAGGGTGGACTGAGAAAGGGAGGAATGTGTTCTACCTGATGGACCACACCTTTCCTGATTCAGACCCATCAATTCATTTGAGCTGTGTTAAAAATGTTTGAGGACCTCGGCCCTCGAAGGACTGGTTTGATATTCCTGGTTTTAAAGGAGACAAATATGTCATACTTATGTCTCTCACCTTAGCTTTCAATGTATTCTGTAATGAACACCAGATTGTTTTTTCCTGTGCAATTCCCAAGTTATACATACACTGTGTATTTGGTGACTCAGTACTCAGACTTTCAGATTGCACTTGCCACTAGGGTGGTCTGTTTCTTTTTGTTAAAAGGAAGTGTTGTGATGTTATGATCTATGAGACACAGTTTTGGCTGGTTTCCAAGGGGTTTTCATTGGGACTTTCTTCAATCTATTCCATGAGTGTGTGGGTCACCTATTTTTAACGTTTGTGCCTTGGTATGTGGACTTCAGCCATCCTATCTCCCTGGAGGGAGCTCCTGGGTCAGTATTACCAGTGTGCTCAGAAACTGGGATCTTAGTGGTATTCTCTATTTGTTGACCATCCTTGGCTCTCTTTATTCCTGCTTGGAGTGTTTGGTATAATTTTCTGTTTAAAATTTTTGTTACTTCATTTAAAATGTTGGATTAAAATTACACAATAGTAATAAGTCAATATGGTTTAGCAAAAAAAAACATGATAACCTTCTATGGTCTTCTTCCTGAGGTAACTCCAAATACTGATTTACTGCAATCCTCCTCTGCTGGAGAATACAAGAAATCATAAGTGATCTTACAAACTTCACTTAGGGCTCTTTTAGACTACATGCAATTCCAACTTCCCTGCAATATTACACGTGATTCTGATTTTTGATGGGATTTGAAAAAAGTTCTGCATGCTGTGTTTTTTCGTCATTTTTTTTCTTGTGTTAGCATCCAGTGAAAATTGCAAATCGGAATTGCAAATAGGAAATAGGATTTGCAATTTGCAGTGTAAAAGAAACCTTAACATAAACTGTGATGATTTGCTCAGCTGCCTGTGCAGGCAGCCCTTTGACCATTGTGTAGGTTTGCATGCTGCAGGACTCTGGAAAGAAGAGCTTCTGTCAGTTTTGCAGCTTGTGCTTGCTGAGGAATTTGCAAACGTTGTCATGCAAATTGCCTGGCCACATTCATTGGAGGCGTGTACTATAAGTACTATGTGTGTCCCACAATGCTTTGCTGTTCATAAGGATTTTGTCCTGTGTAACACTCCTGCCGGGAGTGTCAGCCATGCTCTTTGTTTGAAGATCAGCTTAGAGTAATTCCTGAATCTGCGCTAGGCAGGTTTTCCCTAGTGCAGTTAGGATTGTTTATCTGTTTGTTTGTTCTTTTGCCATTGTCCTGTCCCAACGGTGGTCGACAGGAAATGGTTCTGATCTCTGTTCTTGGAGTATAGCTGGTGCAGCGGTTGCTAACAGCTATATCTTCTGTTCTGTCTCCTGGGATCGCGCTAGCCACTTTTCGCTAGCGCTGGGGATCCTTCTGTTCTGTCTCCTGGGATCGCGCTAGCCACTTTTCGCTAGCGCTGGGGATCCTTCTGTTCTGTCTCCTGGGATTGCACTAGCCACTTTTCGCTAGTTCTGTGGATCCTTCTGTTCTGCTACTCTGTACCTGGATCGCACTAGCCACTTTTCTCTAGTGCTGTGGATCCTATCTCTCGCTTGTCCCTGTTTTCGTGTGTCTGTCTTGTCTGCTACGACCGCTTGCTGTTTCATGTTTGTCTGTCGATGGTTAGTTAGGCGTGCTAGTCTCTATTGTGCTTATCACGTGGAGACCGCGCATAACCGCGTGCACTGTTGCGAATGAGTGCGGTGTTCGCGGTTAGCCAGTGTTTGTTATTTTCCGCATCTTCTCATTGTATTATTTGCTGTGCCTTTGCTACCCTCGTATTCTATTCTGATCTGCCTTGTGTCACGTCTGGCGATCGCACCTCTCGCGATCGCGTTCCTGTTTCATATCTGCTGTTGTGTGTGCACTGTCACGGGGTGGCGACTAGGTTGGCGCACACACATACAACCTGTCCCTTTGCTCGTTCTCATTCGCAATCGCCTCTCTTGCGATTGCGTTCTGCGCTTCGTACAAATTCCTGTCTGGCATTTGTGGAGGTACAGAGGATTGGTTCCTCTGCACTCCCCAGCGCCATCTGCCGACAGGAATTTTCCCTCTACGGGTGCGTAGCACCTTTTGCTGGGTGCCTGCAAATATACGCTTGTGGAGAATTTCCGCCGTATCAGCGCACGCGTTGTGCGCTGATCACGGAGAAAGTTCCACAATCGTTACATAAACCTTAGATTAAATAAAAATATAAAAATCCTACATACCTGGGGCTTCCTCCAGCCCCCTTTGGCCTGATTGCCCCCTCGCCCCGTCTTCCACCTCCTAGGTCCTCTGTTGCTCCCGTTAACTTCGGGAGTCGGGGCTTATTGCGCATGGGTGGCTAGGCTGTACGTGTTCTCCCGTTGCGCTCCCGTGGCAGCACAACGGGGGAGTACACACGGCTGCACTGCACCTGGCCCCCACTAGCCGAAGTTACCAGGACCAAAAATGGGGGATCCATGAGGTGGAGGATAGGGTCTGGGAGTGATCAGGCCAAAACGGGCTGGAGGAAGTCCAAGGTATGTATGATTTTTTCTTTTTATTTCATCTCAGGTACACGTTAAACTTATAAAAGTGTACAATAGGCCATATTCATATTATATTTTAATATGTTTCTGTATTAACTGATATTGGCCTCAAATGATATCCTACATTGGCGTGGGGTGCACAACTGATTCAGTTAATATCACTATAAACTTGTTTAGCTTCTATTTCATTGTCAGTTCGATTTTGGGTTCTTCTTTTTCTCTGTGCGATTATCTTATATCAAATACACTTAGCATTATTATTATTTTTTATTACAGTATTATTTAGTATTTACAGTAGAGTCTCGGCTATCCAGCACTTAATGGGAACTAATGGGGAATGCCATATAAGTGTGCTCTCTGTTTGCTTGAGACTCAGTATTAAATATAGGCCTAGCTAGTACAGTACTATATCGCTCTCTATATACATTCCATTTACTCTAAATGTAATGTTAAAAAATAGTAGTTGATATATTAACCTTAAGGGAACTCGGTCTTTAAGCACAGCAGAGCCCACAAACAGCCTAAGAAGTTGGCCTCCACTGTGAGAACTGGTGGCAATTTGTGCTGGTTGGTTGAGACTGCTGGTCAGAAGAGCTCCGGATAACTGGATATAGCAGCGACATCTTCCGCAGTGCTGCACAGAGTATATTCTGTTTTCACTTAACTGTCCTTTAGAGGGGCTCACAATCTAATCCCTACCATAATTATATGTCTATGCATGTATTATGTAGTGCATGTATCGTAGTCTAGAGCCAATTTTGGGTGAAACCAAGTAACTATGTTTTTGAGGATGTGAGAGGAAATCGTAGTGCCCAGAGGAAACCGACGCAGACACAGGGAGAACATGCAAACTCTGCGCAGATAGTGCCTTGGTTGGGAGTCAAACTGGGGGCCAGCTGGTCGCAATAGCAGCATAGGGGGCAATATACAGACTGGGAACGCAAAGAATCACTCGCGTTCCCATGCCTGTCGGCCGGTGACGGCCAAACCGGAAGTGTTCGCCGGCGGGTCCTGGACCATCGGAGCGGGGCTGCGAGGGCACCGATCAGCTGCTGGGGGCTGAGGGAAGCCCCAGGTGAGTAAATCTCATTTTTTATTGTTGACTTGAAGTTTTCCTTTAAATACTAGAAACCCCAATTTTTCAAAAAGACCTTATAGTTTTTGAGAAAATCGATTTTAAAGTTTCGAAGGCAAAAGGTATACTTTTAAATGCGGTAAATGTCACTTTTAGTAGCAAACCTAACGGTAGTGTAATTTTACATGCATCAAACGAAAGCGCAATACATTTCCTGACGGGGTTTCCAGGGGGTCTATACGCAGCCGCAGCGCTTTGGCCAGGGATCGCTATACAGCCGCAATATGGCTGTATGAACATACCTGGCATTTTTTCCTATTTTCCTAATTTTTGTTTTATGTTTAGAGTGTGGGAATTTAAAAAAAAAAATTATGTGGGGTCCCCCCTCCTGGAACTTTTTAACCCCTTGTTCCCCATGCAGGCTGGGATCGCCAGAATGTGGAGCTCCGACCGATTGGGACTTCACACCCTGACTATACCAGCTGCAAAAAAGGTCCCCTAATGTCGATTTTTGTTCCGGTGTATATGTTGGGGGGCCCCCCAGGTTTATTTTGCCCTGGGGCCCCATTGTTGCTTAAACCGGCCCTGACGGCTCTGTACATGTGTCAGCACGCTCTCCTGCGCACACGTGCTGTACTAAGCACTCAGGCTCCTGAAGCCTTTAATGACCTCTAACAGGGGTGACAGCGCTGGAACATGGGGACTTTGAGAGGATTGGGAAGGCTCTATCGGTCCCAAAGCCTTCCCTTGCCATACGGTAAGTATCCTTTTTTATTTTAAAATTCACTCCTGTATTGCAGCATTGCACTACGCGCACACACATTTTTAGCCCTTCTCTCCACACAGTAAGTTATACTCCTCCCCTTCTACACACATACCCACCCACCTTACTCTACACCAGTGATGGCTAGCCTTTCAGAGGCCGAGTGCCCAATCTGCGACCTAACATCGTCTTATTTATCACTGAGTGTCAATTGGGGGGGGGGGGTTGCGCGCCCTGAAAAATGGGCTTTGCCAAGACATTGTATGGGCGGAGCTAACGTACTGATGTAACAGCGAGGCATAAGAAAGCAGTGTTTCCGCCATGTTGTGGTGAATCGAGGATTTGCATCATGGGTATGCAGAAACCGTGTGATGTTATTAGTATACCCGACGTAACCCCAAAGCAGCAAATATAGCCAACTATGAACAGTAAATAATAAATGCAGCAACAGTTACCCCAGACACCAGAAAATACACGCAATGTGGGCAACATTTTAACAGAAAATAACGCAGTGTTGGTAACATTTCAGCAGAAAATCACGCAATGTTGGTTACATTTCAGCAGAATATAATGCAGTGGGCAGCATTTTGGCAGAAAATAACGCAATGTGGGCAACATTTCACCAGAAAATAAACGCAGTGGGCAACATTTCACCAGAAAATAAACACAGTGGGCCACATTTCACTAGAAAATAAACGCAGTGGGCCACATTTCACCAGAAAATAAACGCAGTGGGCCACATTTCACCAGAAAATAAACGCAGTGGGCAACATTTCATCAGAAAATAAATGCAGTGGGCCACATTTCACCAGAAAATAATGCAATGTGGGCAACATTTCACCAGAAAATAAATGCAGTGGGCCACATTTCACCAGAAAATAAAAACAGTGAGCAACATTTCACCTGCAAAAAAAGGAATGTACTCACCTGACAGAAGTCTTCTCTCCCGGCCGGCCTCTGGCGCGCATCTCCGCCGGACGATCCTCCACGCACTGTACATATACACATACAGGGCCGGTCCGCCCATTAGGCGGAGTGAGGCGGGTTCATCAGGCGCCAGATTTGGGGGGCGGCACCCCCCGCCCGTGCGTGAGAGGGGCCGCCGAGCTGGAGAGGGTAGTGAGCAGGGAGGGGGTATTGGCACAGTGGCGGAGAGGGGGGTCGCCCCCCCCCCCTCTCACCTGAATCCCCGATCTGCGCTCCCCGTCCAGCTATTAATGCGGCATTGTTATTATGCAGCAGGCGGGGAGGGAGGACTCGCCTTCCGGGTTCCAGCGTGCGTTCCACCATTGCAGGAAGTGACAAGAATGGAACACAGCGCTGGAACGTGGAAGAGGTGAGTCCTCCCTCCCTGAGCGTGAACTGAAAACATTAATTGACGCATTAATAGCAGGAGGGGGAGCGCAGATCGGGGACTCAGGTGAGGGAGGGGGGTCCAACCCCCCTCTCCGCCACTGTACACAATACTCCCTTCCTGCTCGCTACCCCCTCCTGGCTACCTATTGGGGGGTTATTATTATACTGGGGGGGAAGGGGGCGTTTTTTCATTCATTTGCCTCAGGCGGCAAAAAGTCCAGGGCCGGCCCTTTACACATACATACATACACACACACTGTACATATACATACACACACTGTTCCTATACATATATATATATATATATATATATATATATATATATATACATATATATATACATACATATATATATATATGTATACATATATATATATATACATACATATATATATATATATATATATATATATATATATATATAGATATATACACACACACACACTGTACCTATACATATACATACACACACACAAACACACACTGTACCTATACATACACACACACAGTACATATACACACACACACACACACACAAAACACACACACACACACACCAACTGCTCTTACAGTGTGCTGGATGAAGCACTTTAAATTTCTTTCATGCTGTGTGCCCCACTGCCCCCTCTTCTGTTTCTGATGCTGTGACCGGGAAGACAGCAGGGAAGGGGGCGGAGCTACGCAAACAGCCTCGCAGGAGGGATGGGGCTTTAGTCGGGAGGGGCGGAGTTACACGCGGGAGGGGCAGAGCCACAGCCAGCACTGCTCTTCTCTGTTCAGGGCCAGTCCGGACCTATAAAGTTAGTGTCGGCAGTCGGAAGGATATGCAGAGAGGCGGCGTAGAAAAATAGTCCCATTTCACCTGCCAGCCTCTCTGCAGTGAGGGGAGGGGCCCGGGGAGTGGTCACTCTAGCAATCCTGAAATAACCCATATACCGAGTGCAGTTAGCACAGTGGCAGCTGCTAATCTTCGGCTGTTATTGCTGCTGGCACAGTGGAAGTTGCTAGTCAGTGACTGTTACTTGCCCCTGCATGTGGCACCACAGCTACGTCCTGCAAGCCATGGAATTGACAACTGTAGAGTGAATTGGGGCCCACCAGAAATGGCTCGATGGGCTACATTTGACCCCCGGGCCAGATTTTGGACATGCCTGGCCCTGGATTAGTGTAAGCAGTGGTGTAGTCATGGGGGATGCAGATGGTACAGATGGTGCAGGTTGGTCCATTGTTGCATGATCCATTCTTACCGCTTGAATTATGCATCAATGCAAGTCAATGGGTGACACAGTGTGTGTAAACAATGGACGTGCGGTATGACACGTCTGCATGTGAGGACCGACAGGAGTACGTCACTGAGCAGGAGCTATGCTATGCATATGACCCTGTTGCTGCACAGTGGTGCAGGGTCATATGAAGGCTGGTTTCTGTGGTACGATGTGGTGCTCACACCGCTGCTAACAGGTGCAAAACCGGCCTGAAAGTAACCTAAAAGTTTATTTTGTTTTTGTTTTTTTTTTACTTTGCCAAAGCAAGGAATTTCTGCATTGAGAAAACAAGCTCTGCCATTTGTTACCTACATAGCACTAGGAAAACATTTGTACCTGTCTCTTGAGCGTGGCTTTAAATATAAAAATAACAAATATGACATCAGCAACATTCAAGTGTATATTCACTTATCAGCGGTAATTAGTTGCTGGAAGCATTTTGCAAGTGTGTTTGATCAGGAGCCTAGTCACCCTTCTGTGCTTGTATACGCATATGAAAATGTATGTGCGCAGTATAAGGGTTCAGTTTATAACATTTGAAATCACATGATACTCAATGTGCATACTGTAGCTTGCACTGATGGGAAGTAGCTTACCACCTAGAGAAAAATAAAACATGCTGTGTTTTTTGTTGTCATTATGTAGGTCTAAAAACCATTGCAATGAATTATGAACACATAAAAAGCCTTAAGTACATATGTAAAAAATTGCATACAAAATGTACGTGTAACAAGCCATGGATCTTACTCTTAATGACACCAGCAAATTGAGTGTTTGCGCATTTTCCTACTGCAGGACAATGGAGTAGAACTGGGTTAGATACACATTTCAGAACCAGACAGGCTGGGGTGTGACACAGAAACTCAGCCTCAGACAGCCACATCCTTTCCCATTAGGAATCAGATCACATCTAGTGTAGTAGGGCCTTTTTGTGATCTTGCCATGTGACTTTAGCTGTTCATTTACCACAAATCTAGGTATATACATACTTATACAAAGAAAGAGTTCAGTTGAACGCATTTTTCTAGAATTCTGTCCACAGCTGTCTTGGCTTTAATAGCAACTCCCTGTCACTAGGCAACAACTGAATATTTTGACACTGCAATTGCAACTATACCAAACAAAAAATCTTGTATTGCAAACCTGCGTTTAGTTTATTTTGTGTGAAACATTTAACATGCATGCCACTTACTTATTTTACATCTACAGCACATTCCCATTATACGTGTTAAAAAAAATCCATATAAAAAAATATGCACAGCAGTTCAGTTTGCACCGATTTCCACTGGATGGGCAAAAACCAATTTCAAACGACACAGGGCTGTAAGAGAATGCAGTGGAGGAATCCTGTTACTGGTGGTATCTCCGGCTAGCTCATAGTTGTGGTATGAATCACAATACACAGTTCCTGACTCTTAATGAAGAACATCGCTTGGAGAAGGATGCTGACGGAAGTTTCTGGAATGACATAGAGTCTTGTGGTGTTATCTACAAGACGTCACTTCTCCTGTAAGCATTCCTTTCCTGTTTCCAGAGGCTGAAGAGTTTACAAAAAAAGCTTCACTTTCAGAGTTGCTGATTTTTAGCGCAAATTTAAAGTGGACCTGAACTCTTGCACAGAACAGAAGAAAAACATAGAGAAATGCACCCTGTGTGTGTTTAGAGAGTTTAGCCTGTTTAATTCCTTATCTTTGATTAAACACAAGTTGTAATTTGATCTCTCAACTGTGTCAGCTGACTGCTACGGCAGAAAGCTAATTTTTAAACACAGGATGTTAACAATATGTTTGCTTCCATTGTTGCTTATCTTTCAGAGCAGAAAGGAAGTTCTGAGTTCAGGTTCGTTTTAAGGGGGGTCATGTATAAAGAGGTCTTCTGATGACATTATTCACCATTGTGAGAAGGAGATCTAGGTCCTGTCATATGAAATGATGAGATCTCTAGTGTTTGTTATGATACTGATTAGTTGTCTGATGCCTCATGAAAATATTAGACATCTGTCACTCCAAGCAAATGTTTATGATTGAATCAGGTGAAATCTGTACAGGTGTTCTCCATCCTCTGTAGCTAACTCTGAGGGAACAGCAAATTGGCTGTGTTAAATCTCCGTATCTTATTGATATTGTATCCATCCCATGTTATTCATTAAAATAGCACCCGCATGTTCTATGGCAATGTACAAACAAGGTATAGTATCACAAAGTGCACAGACAGAAGGCCAAATAAAACATACTAGTAAAGAACATTGTATACAGATAGCAAGGTAGATACAGTAATTCCAAAATAAATTAGGAGTGAAAGATCTGCCCTTTCTAGCTTACAGTCTAGGTAGATTATCAATGGACACAAGATATTAGGGGATTCAGTATCCTCCCTACAAAAGGCCAGGATTATACTATTTCCACCCTTAGGCCAGATTTCTTGTTGCCTCTTTCATGTGCAACAGCATCCCTTCCATTCTATGTGCAGCCCCTCCTCCATACTTCTATGTGTAATGTTCATATGCAAAAATCCCGCTCTTTCATGTACAGTTTCCCTGGGCAGTAGTTCCAAGTGTTGCTTCACATTTATAGTCTCACTTCTCCATTTGTATCAAGTTCCATCTCCAGCTGCAATCTTTGGAAGGAAGCTGCCCAAGATCCAGGCCTTTGAGGCCTTTCAATAAATCCAGCCCTTTCTACATAAGATGGAACATTGCCTCCTTCACATGGGAGTGTCACAAACCTGAATGGAGGAATAGAGTTTGACCACAGTTTGCAGTAATACATATACTGGGACCTGAGAATAAGGTGCAAAAATAAAGTTTTTTTGCAAAGCAATAATGCAACATACATACAATTGTGAATGTAAATATGATGCAAACCCATGCACAGCACACAATATATACAAACAACCCAGGAAAGCAGTGACGAATATATACAACACCCTGAATATCTATCTAACTAGGTACATGATAATATATACAATCAGACGCAGTACCAAAGGATCAAGCAGAATATCAGAGTCAGCAGGAGAGCAAGGTCAGTAACAGGTTATCAGAGAAGCACGGTAACAGGGATTAAGCAAAAACAAGTTCTAGGCAGGATAAACAGGTTCAGCAACAGGTAGGCAAAAGACAGGGTTCAAGACAAGGAACAGGATACCAGGATGTCCAAAAGCTCAGGCCTAGAAGCACAAAGTTCTGGCAATTTGTCAGGCTGTGGTGCAGACGCAGTAGCGCCTGCAATATTTACCATCCCCGGCTCCAGCGCAGATGCAGTAGCGGCTCTTGGCTCGGGATCAGGCGGAAGTAGCCGATCACAGCCAGGTCCGCTCTACTGCACAAGTTGTTCGGAGGGGCCCAACGAGACCACCATGGGATGGAGGAGGATGGGGGAAGCTTCAAAAGCATCCAGAGGCTTCTCCCTCCCAAGGTAAGTACACCTGAGGGGCAATTTTTTCTGTTACAGGTTTTCTTTAAATAGTCCATGTGATTAGTGAACACAGGATTCAGTTGGTGGTAAGATAAAATATAGAGAAACCAAGAGCCCAATATAGTGTAGTATGTTAAAATATAAACGAAGTAAGGCAAATCAGTGAGAAGAATATACTCACAAACGTGGGTTACCACCAGGGCCGGATTACCGACCAGGTAACAAAAGCAGTCGCTTGGGGCCCCCATTCAGAGCCAAAGGGGCACCATCAGCACATAAACCAGCCCTCGCCATCCTGTCAGCGGTGGCTGGATGGTATAATGGTTAAAGGGACTCTGAGCAGTGCAGTAACTATGGAAAGATGCATATCATTTTAAAGCTCTCTTTCCAATGATATATAAACGGCCGCCCTATGCCTTTTAGTTTTCGCTATTTTCACGATCGAAATCGCGGCCACAGGACGACTTTTCTACAAAGTCGGCAGCTCGATTCAGCACAATGCAATGAAATATAAGGAACCCAGGGGGATATAATTACAATCCATCATGCTGGTAGGTGTGGGGATGTAATTAATTAGTTGTGGGTATGCTTAAAGGCATACCCACAGGCAGTGCTCGGAGTCCCTTTAAGGGCTCTGCCTCTGACACAGGAGACCAGGGTTCGAATCTCGGCTCTGCCTGTTCAGTAAGCCAGCACCTATTCAGTAGGAGACCTTAGGCAAGTCTCTCTAACACTGCTACTGCCTATAGTAGCACTATAGTCCTAGTGGCTGCAGCTCTGGCGCTTTGAGTCCGCCAGGAGAAAAGCGCAATATAACTGTTATTTGTCTTGTCAAATGATGCCGTGCGCTGCTGATTCTCTTCAGAGCCAGGCTCTCCTCCTAGGTCCCCCTCCTGCTACTGTGCGCTCTGTCGCTGCCCATTCCTCCCTCCCTTCCCACAGAGAACCACAGCTGCAGCAAGAATGATAGCAGCAGATGGCAAACGCTCACTCACCTATCCATGATCCAAGCGATAGAGATCCCGTCATCTGAAACCCATCTGTCTCTTCTACAGTGCAGCCGCTCGCTCTGAACTTCCTAATTCTCAGATCAGATAGAAAGTAGGAAGTAGTAATAGTAGTAGTAACAGAGCGGCAGCACTCTAGAGGAGACAGATGGGCTCCGGATGACGGGACCTCTATTGCTTGGATAGGAATAGGTGAATGTGAGTCATCTGGTGCTGTCATTCTCCCCCGCTGCGGCTGCCTTCTCTGCTGGACTATCATATTCACTGGGATGGAGGCTGCATGGTGGCTGTCTAGTTTGGGAGGATATCGGTTGTTCATTGGGGGGGTAATTCTGTCTGGGGAACGGCTTCTGGTTTGGCGGTGTCCAGAGCTTTCTGCTATTTCCAGGCTGGAGATGCAGGGGGAAAGTGCTGCTGCTGTGATATCTGGCACCCTCTTCACAGGGGTGCTCCAGCCCCTCAGTGCAAATGTCCCAGCCATTCATCTCTCACTCTGCATTTTGCCGCTGCTATTCCCTGTATTGTGCACCCACAGAGGAAAGCGGGCTGTTGCCCATAGCAACCAGTAGCTCGGCTGCCCCGATGTGTGCGGCGTGTTGCTGTGCAGCTGCATCTTCTAAATCTATTAAGACATGATGGGGGGCCCAAATCAGTTAATTTGCTTAGGGCCCCATTTAGCCTTAATCCGGCTTTGGTTACCACACAGGCAACCACTGTATAAGCAGGTGAGGATTAGGTGATTAGACCTGTCCTCACTCAGGATTAAGATGTCGCTCTCTGTAGATGAGAAAAAGGGGTAGATAACCCCTCCACCAGGGGTGGACACAATTTTGCAGTAGGAGAACAGAGGCGCCAGCAGAATAAAAGTGGATAAAAGCTTTAAAATTTGCTTGGAGGAAGTGGTGGACTTACCTCCATAAAGCAGACACGAAAGACTGTCTGAAAAGTAGCAATCACATTTATTATATGGTACCCCAAAAGTGCAACGCGTTTCGCAGGCCGAGCCCGCTTCATCAGGCAATAAAGTGGGGACAAAACAGAATTCTAGCAGTAGCAGGTGTAGCGCCTCAGTCTCAGGCGCTACACCTGCTACTGCTGGAATTCTGTTTTGTCCCCATTTTATTGCCTGATGAAGCGGGCTCGGCCTGCACTTTTGGGGTACCATATAATAAATGTGATTGCTACTTTTCAGACAGTCTTTCGTGTCTGCTTTATGGAGGTAAGTCCACCACTTCCTCCAAGCAAATTTTAAAGCTTTTATCCACTTTTATTCTGCTGGCGCCTTTGTTCTCCTACTGCAAAGTTGGTGGTAAGAGATCACTTGAAGCCATCCGGAGGCCAAACAGGGAACTGCAAGTCCTTATAATAGTACTAGCTGATGGCCCGGCGTTGCCCGGGTATGTATTTGGCTGGTGTTGGCTCTGCCCACTTTTTCTAACTCTGACACACAATTACTCAATTACTCAATGACCAAGTTTGTGAGCTTTGTGGTCTTTGGCATCAATAATTTGCATTGAAATTAAATCTGATTGGCTTTTTGTGGCTCCACCCACTTTTCTGAATTTGAACCCCAGTCACCGAATGACCAACTGTACCAACAGGGGCGTCGCTAGCCCTATTTTGGGGTGGCACGTGCCCCCAATCTGTCCTGAGGTGCCACGGATCTCAGCGGCTCCCTCCAGCCGCCGCCGCCGCGTCACTCAGACCTCAGGATCAGGCGGCGAGCCGGCGACCAATCGTGCGGGCGCTAGGACCCAGTGCCCGCACTGATATGCGGAAGTGACATCACTTCCGCATATAGAGCGGGTGCGTCCGGCGCCCGCTTGTACTACTGGTCGGGTCGCCGCTGATCCTGAGGTCTGACTACACTGCCAGGTGAGGGGGGAGCGGCGGTGGCTAGAGGGGGGGCCTCCCTGTCACTCACTCACTACCTAAAGGGGCTCCCTGGCACTCACTCACTACCTAAAGGGGCTCCCTGGCACTCACTCACTACCTAAAGGGGCTCCCTGTCACTCACTCACTGCCTAAAGGGACTCCCTGGCACTCACTCACTACCTAAAGGGGTTCCCTGGCACTCACTCACTACCTAAAGGGGCTCCCTGTCACTCACTGCCTAAAGGGGCTCCCTGGCACTCACTCACTGCCTAAAGGGGCTCCCTGGCACTCACTCACTACCTAAAGGGGCTCCCTGGCACTCACTCACTACCTAAAGGGGCTCCCTGGCACTCACGCACTGCCTGAAGGGGCTCCCTGGCACTCACTCACTGCCTAAAGGGGCTCCCTGTCACTCACTCACTGCTTAAAGGGGCTCCCTGGCACTCACTCACTGCCTAAAGGGGCTCCCTGGCACTCACTCACTACCTAAAGGGGCTCCCTGGCACTCACTCACTACCTAAAGGGGCTCCCTGGCACTCACTCACTACCTAAAGGGGCTCCCTGGCACTCACTATCGGGGTCCCTGTCACTCACTACCTAACTGGAGGCACCTGGCACTCACTAGCTAACCTGAGGGTCCCTGTCACTCACTACCTAACTTGGGGTGGTAAAATTGGGGGTCAGTGATTGACCAATCAAAATTGTATGTGCGTATACATCTTTGATCTATGCGTATACTGATTGTAAATTATCTAAATAAAGGACAGGGGGCTACATCCAATATTTCGATGGGCAGGCCCGTTATCTGTAGCTTACACCACTGCTAAGTTCATGTACATTTGGCCCCACCCATGGCCACGCCCACTCACCTCATGACCACGCCCATTTTGCCATGGCGCACTACGCGCGCCGCATATACTGTACCTCCCCACCTGGTGCCCACAGGTGCCCCCGATCTCCAAGGACCCTAGAAACGCCCCTGTGTACCAGATTTGAAGCTTGTGCCATTAACAGTGCTAGAAAGGCAGCAATTAAATATTCCCCTTGAAAGTCAATAGGTTAATTTTGATTGGCTTTTGTAGGCTCCATCCACTTTTCTGAATATTAATCCCAGTCACCCAGTGACCCTCTGTGCAATACTTGAGAACCCTACCATTAACAGTGTAAGAATGGCTGCAGTTTACATTTTCCCAGTTAAATTAGCCAATAATTTTGTTGTATATGTCTCTGCCAACTTTTTAGTTATGGGGATAAAAAGTATCCTATGTGTTATTCCAGATAATGTACTGTGTGTGTGCCAAATTCCATTCAAATCCATTCAGCCATTGTTGCGTGATTGAGTAACAAACATCAAACATCCAAACGTTTGCATGTATATTAGTGAGATATACCGTATGTAATTATGCTGTTTAGCAACTATACACATACAACCTGATTTTATTCGTTTTATTCAATCTTTTGCACATGCAGCGTGCACAGCAAGGATCCACACACGCCGCATCTCCTACCTGCTTCTAGGCATCCTGTCTCTGACATTTAAATCGCTAAATAATCTGGGCCCTGGATACATGAAATAAATGCTGCAACTGCGTAGCAATCCTTGCAATCTCAGATCCAGAGGTTATAATAATCTAGTCATACCCAGAGTCCACCTGGAAACTTTTGGTCCCAGAGTCTTCTGTCATGCCACTCCTCCAACTCCTTACCTCAGCAGATCAGGACACATCTCTAGATGTGTTTAAATCCAGACTGAAAACCCACCTGTTCAGTTTGGCAATTGCAGAAATATAATTTTATTGTGTTAATACTTCACCCTGCTACCAATTACTGAATCTGAGAGAGCCTAAGCGCTTTGAGTCCTATGGGAGAAAAGCGCTGTAGAAATGTTATTGTTAATGTAATGCTACGGGTGATTTTTTTAAAAATCACATCACTCAAGTGAGAACACACATGGCATTACCATGCCCCCCAGTTTTCTGAGAGGGACACTTTTAGACACGCCCCTGACATACCTTCAGAAGCGCCATTGACACTCTAGTCACGCATACCATGAAGAATTTATGAATAAAAGACAATTTTCATAGTTCAAATAAAAGTAAGCTACACATCAGTTTAGAGGAGAAGAAAAATGTTTAGAGTCCCCGGACACTACCAAGCTGCTCATCCGTGCCCGCATCATCTTCCTCCTTGATTACTGCAACTCACTCCTGTCTGCTTGCATTCCTTTAGGCCCCCTGCACACTGATGGAAGAGGGGTTACCCAGTAGTGGGATCTAAGTGACCACGGGTCTTCACCCACACCCCCTTGAGGGGAGTGCAGGACTTCGCTGCCTAGTGCCCACCAGGTCACTACTGGGATAACGTCAGCTAGTGGTCGGGAGAACAGCGGCACTAATGTGTGAGAAGTGGAAGACGTAGTCAAACAGTTAGCCAGAGGTTCAGGGCGGGCAGCAAACAACGTAAACAGGTCACAAACCAGGGGTCGGGGCAGGCGGCAATCAAACAGAGTCGGGTCACAATCCAGGAGTCGGGGCAGGCGGCGATCAGCGAAGGTCGGGGTCACAAGCAGAGTGCGGACAACGCATTGCGCATGCGCGCTCCCGCGTAGCGCTTTGCGCACGTGCTCTCCCGCGTAGCGCTTTGCACACGTGCGCGTAACAGTTTGCGCGCATAAGTTTGCATGCATGCGCGTACCGCATAGCGCCTTGCGCACGCGCGTGTAACAGTTTGCACGCATGAGCATACCGCGCAACGCCATATGCCGCCGAACTGGAAGTGAACAGAGCAGTCCTAGGGAAGCCCTGTGCGTGCGCACACGGGAACGGACTCGGGAATGCCACGGGAGCCTGGTACGGTGAGTGTGACACATACATCTTAGGCTGAGTTCACACTGGTGGCAGGGAGTGTGAGAGAGAAAAATGGACACTGAATCGACATTGCAACACATTCAGCTGTGATGTTACCCGTATTTTTCGGACTATAAGACGCTCCTGACCATAAGACGCACCTAGGTTTAGAGGACAAAAAAACGGGGGAAAAATATATATAATAAACCTGGTGCATACATGGTGAAGGGGCATCTTGCGGATTATGCCCCCTTTGTACCTCATCCCCCCTTGTACCTCTTGTGTCTCCGTGTGTCCTTCTCTGTCCCCCTTGTGCCCTCCATGTGTCCGCCTCTGTGCTCCTCTATGCCCCTTTGTGTCCGTGTCCTCCTCTGCATGCAGATGAACTGAAAGATACCATTTGTAGTCTTCCTAACATCCCCTTTGTTACAAGAACTGGGAGTGTCCGAATGAAATACATGAGCTTTTGGAGTAACGTCAATTTAACAGCAGTCACTCTGCCCGCCCATGAAATGTTATGATTCATCCATTGTCGCAAAAGATCCTCCAAGTGTTTTAAGAGAGGGGTAAAGTTCCAATGAAATAGCCTATCTATCTGCATCAGAGGAGACTTTCAACGCTATTATATTTCAAGTAATGAAACCAGTATCGAAATTTAAAGATGTTAGATATATATAACCCACTCTCGTAGGCAAATTACTAAATAATGCTTCCAGTTAATCATAATTTAGTTTTAAGCCAGAGAGGGATTCAAAGCACTTAAGCTCTTTCAGAAGATTTGGTATTGTCACCGTGGGATTCGTTAAGTTCAAGAGGACATCGTCCTCAAATAAAGATAGCTTAAACTCGTGAGAGTGACGTCTATAGCCCTGGATATTTACATTAGCTCTAATGGCATAGGCAAGAGGTAGAGATGGCCCGAACCTCTGATTTTCGTTCGCGAACTTCCGAAGTTGAAGTGGACTTCAATGTGGAGGCGAACTTTGAAAACTAAAAACATTTATGTTGGCCACAAAAATGATGGAAAAGATGTTTCAAGGGGTCTAACAACTGGAGGGGGGCATGGCGGAGTGGGATACATGGCAAAAGTCCCCGGGAAAAATCAGGATTTGACGCACAGCAGCGTTTTAAGGGCAGAAATCACATTGCATGCTAAATTGGAGGCCTAAAGTGCTTTAAAACATCTTGCATGTGTATACATCAATCAGGGAGTGTAATTAGTGTACTGCTTCACACTGACACACCAAACTCACTGTGTAATGCACCACAAACAGCTGTTTGTGTAGTGCCGGCCGTGCTGGACTGGTGCGCACCATGGCCAGAGTGCAGGCCATGGCGGTTTTCAAGCCCATATGGTCGGACTGAGGCAGCTGAATGGTAGAACAACAGTGACTGAGTGTCCAGCTGATCGAATTTGGTCTGTCCACAATGAAGCAACAACCTTATTATCTATTTTCTTGGGTCAGGTGTGCCCCCCAACCCAAACACACTCATATAACCGTCAATCATTGCTTCATTGTGATACGCAAGCCCCTTCACCGCGGCAAGGTAACGATCATGAAGGGGAATTGACACATGTTCATGCCTTTTGTTTTGTTGTTGCAGCTGCAGTGCAGCCAGAAAAATTAGGCAGGCATGTACACGCACCAGAAAAATTATTATAGTGGCCGCTGCTAGCAGCAAATTGTGACAGCTCTGGCCACAAGTCAAGTCTGCGCACCCAGTAGTCCAAGGGTTCATCGCTGCTCACAGTGTCTACATCCACACTTAAGGCCAGGTAGTCGGCTACCTGCCAGTCCAGGCGTTGGTGAAGGGTGGATCCAGAAGCGCTAAGGCGAGGCATTGGACTAAAGAATGTCTGCATGTCTGACATCACCATGAGATCGCTAGAGCATCCTGTCCTTGCCTGCGTGGACATGGGAAAAGGTTTACTGGCAGTGGTACCTTTATTCCTTTGTGCTGTGACATCACCCTTAAATCCACTGTAAAGCATAGTTGCCAGCTTGTTCTGCATGTGCAGCATCCTTTCTGCCTTCAGGTGAGTTGGTAACATGTCCGCCACTTTGTGCCCATACCGAGGATCTAGTAGCGTGGCCACCCAGTACAGCTCATCCCCCTTGAGTTTTTTTATACGGGGGTCCCTCAACAGGCTGGACAGCATGAAAGATGCCATCTGCACAAAGTTGGATCCAGATGTACTATCCAACTCCTCTTGCTCTACCTAAGTGATGTCAGGTAATTTCTCCTCCTCCCCCCAGCCACGAACAATACCACGGGAGCGTTGAGCAGCACCAGCCCCCTGCGACACCTGCTGTGGTTGTTCCTTTGCTGCTTCCTTCTCCTCCTCAAAAAAAAAACAAACACCTTCCTCATCATCTGACTCCTCTTCCCAATCCCCACATGACTCTTCCTCCTCCTCCTCCCCCCTCTGTGCTGCTGCAGGTGTTGAGGAAACATTTGGTTCTGATGAGAATTAAATCCAAAATGCTTCCTCCTGTAACTGTTCCTGTTCACGCTCATCCACAGCTTGATCCACCACTCTACGCACGGCACGCTCCAGGAAGAAGTCATACGGGATCAAGTCGCTGATGGCGCCTTCACTGCGACTCACCATATTTGTTAACTCCTCAAACGGCCGCATGAGCCTGCAGGCATTTCGCATGAGTGTCCAGTACTTCGGCCAGAACATCCCCAACTCCCCAGACTGTTTCCTTTGACTGTAGTTCTAGAGATACTGTTCGATGGCTTTCATCTGTTGTAGCAGGCGGTCGAACATCAGGAGGGTCGAATTCCAGCGAGTTGGGCTATCGCAAATCAAGCGCCTCACCGGCAAGTCGTTTCTCCGCCGAATATTCGCCAAGAGTGCCATGGCTGTGTAAGATCGCCTGAAATGCCCACACAACTTCCTGGCCTGCTTTAGGACGTCCTGTAAACCTGGGTACTTAGACACAAATCTCTGGATTATGAGATTGCGCACATGTGCCATGCAGGGTACATGTGTCAACTTTCCCAAATTCAAAGCTGCAGGCACACGAGTGAGTCCAATGCCTGACGCTGCCTGCCTTTTGTAAGGGGGGGTGGGGCTCCAGGAGGGAGTGTAGCCTGATTGGCTACAATGTGCCTGCTGACTGTGATGTAGAGGGTCAAAGTTGACCCTGAATGATGGAAAAGTTTGCGGTTTTAAGCGATTGCGAACCCCGGATGTTCGCCGGTTCCCATTCGCCAGCGAACCGTTCGGGCCATCTCTAGCAAGGGGTTCCATCATTAATGCAAAAATATCCGGCGATACGGGGCATCCCTGATGAGTACCCCTCCTAATGGTTATAGGCTGAACTACCAAAGTAGGAAGTTTAAGGCATGACAAAGGTGTGGAATATAGTTTCTGTGTAATATAAAGAAACTCACCAGAAAGGCCCGCATGTCAAAGGACTTGTAGCATATAGTCCCAGGAGATGGTGTCGAAGGCCTTTTCAATATCTAAGGCCAACGACACCCTCTGAGTACCCGCTAATTTGGCTTGCTGAAGAATATTTACCATCCTTCTAATGTTATCGGGGGCCTGACGATAGGGAATGAACCCCACCTGATCTGGGTCGATGACGGCGTGAGAGCAATAGGAGCATATGGGGCTGGAGGAAGCTCCAGGTATGTATAAATCTTTTTATTTCATTGAGCTCTGGTACACTTTAAGTCTCCACCATGGCCGAGACAAAGCCTTCATCTTAACATCGATACACAATAGTAAGATATCATCCATGGATCGTTCTAAACCCCTGTAAACTAAATTGAAAGTATTTTGTTCATATTTAGGCACAATTCCTATCCATTTCCTGTGGACACATGAAAAAATAAATAAATAAAGATAAGTAGATATATAGATAACTAGAGACAAAACAATCCTTCCCAAGATACTTCTCTTTCTTACATTCTGGGCATCAAAAAAATATAAAAAACTTTTGAAAGGAAGTTCATTGTTATGAAATTGAAGCAAATATAGAAAAAGACTGGTTTCAGTTTTAGATCCATATAACATAAATGGGTCTAAATTATGACTTGTACAAGACATATTTCGGTCTGTTATTATTAGGTACTTAAGAGGAGAATCTTAAAATATAAAACACATACAAATAAGAAGTACATTTCTTCCAGAGTAAAATGAGCTATAAATTACTTTTCTCCTATGTTGCTATCACAGTAAGTAGTAGAAATCTGACATTACCGCCAGATTTTGGACTAACCCATCTTCTCATAGGGGTGTTCTCAGGGTTTTCTTTATTTTTAAAAGCACTTAGTGAATGGCAGTTGCTCCGTCCAACTGCCAAAACAGTGTGCAGTCAGCAGGGAGGCTGGCCAGCATCATTGTATTAATCATTTTCAGGGCATGTCTTTATAAATAATAAAGGCCATACTGAGAATCCCCCATGAAGAGATGGACTAGTCCAAAACCGGTCGGTAATGTCAGATTTCTACTACCTACTGTATGTGACAGCAACATAGGAGAGAAGTAATTTATGGCCCATTTTACTCAGGGAGAAATGTACTTCTTATTTGTATGTGTTTTAAATTTTAAGATTTTCTCGACAGTTCCTCTTTAACCCTCCTGGCGGTTTAAAAAAATTCGCCAGGGGGCAGCAAAGTAGTGTTTTTGAAATTTTTTTTTTTTCATGTAGGGGCTGGGGCATCCCCCCTCCGATCGCCGCCGGCGATCGGAGATCAGGAGATCCCGTTCAAAGAACGGGATCTCCTGGAGGGCTTCCCCCGTCGCCATGGCGACGGGCGGGATGACGTCACCGACGTCATCGACGTCAAAGGGGACTCCCATCCACCCCACAGCGCTGCCTGGCACTGATTGGCCAGGCAGCACACGGGGCTTGGGGGGGGGGTGGCGGCCGCGGCGCGACGAATAGCGGCGAATCGGCGGGTAGCGGCGGCGATCGGATGCTACACGCAGCTAGCAAAGTGCTAGTTGCGTTTATCAAAAAAAAAATTATGCAAATCGGCCCAGCGGGGCCTGAGCGGTGCCTCCCGGCGGCATAGCCCGTGCTCAGCACGGGCTTACCGCCAGGGAGGTTAAAGGACTTACGAGGCCAAAATGGCTAAAAAAGCCAAGTACCTGCAAGATGTTTAAATGCACGGAGGACGCCGTCCGCGCCCTCCGTGCAGTTCCGCTGGGTCCCCTTCCTGGCTGCGGCTGCGCAGTCCGCCAGGCTGCGAGTGCGGCTGCGCAGCTCTAGGGCCAACCCCCCGAACCACGCACTGTAGCGCGGATCGGAGGGGTTGGCCCTAGAGCTGCACAGCTGCACTCGCGGCCAGGCGGACTGCGCAGCCGTGGCCAGAGGAAGCGGCCATATTGGGAGCGGCACGAGAGCCCGACCCGGCCTGTGGGGCCGCGATCGGCACGGGGGGCGATCTCAGGAAAGGGACCCGGCGGAGTTGCACGGAGGGCGCGGACCGCGTCCTCCGTGCATTTAAATATCTTGCAGGTACTTGGCTTTTTTAGCCATTTTGGCCTCGTATGTCCTTTAAGTGTGTCTGCAACTTTAAATTTTCTGGAGGGATGTATTGTTTGCACTGCTTCTAATCTAATAAATTGTATGTCTTTGAACTTCTCATAATAATCTGCTGTGGGCAAGTCATTAATTAGTAGAGTATCTGGATAAGCAAGCTATATCAGGATGTCATCTGCATATAAAGATATATGTTCCTCCATTGAGTTATATTTAAACCTCAAATAGAAACTTATATGTGGAGTTTTATATCAGGCATTACAAGCATGATCACGCAACTTGACCTAGATATCAGATAATTGCATCCTAAACACAGTAGCATAGTCCATAGAGTATTTCAGAAATGGGCTGTGTCTGAAAATGATAAGATGAAGGGAGGAGCAATGGGCCCTTTGTATTCCTGGGCAGATCCCACTGAACTCAGAGAGCCCATAAATACAATAAGCCCTGTTAAGTTCACATGTCCTGTCCATTACTGACCATCTCCTTTTTCATTTCAAATCATTATATAGAAAAGACACCAACAATTTTCTCCTGGAGGACTCAATCGCTTCAGGACTGCAGCCACATAGGGCGCGCTCCACAGCAGGGCTGGGTCAAGGCAGAGGCGAGAGAGGCTCCAGCCCCAGGGCGCAGTGTAGGAGGGGGTGCACAACTCACTCAGCTATAATTCCCCTATTGTGTTTGAAGAAGAGAGAAATAAGAAAAGGGGATACATGGCAGTGACAAAGCCAGATAACTAGAGATTAAGGTGTTGGGGGGTTGGGAGCCCAGGGGCACCTCTTAGTCTAATAGTAATCAGTGTGTGACGGCTTGGGTGGGAGGGATGGAGGGGCGCACTTTGGTGTCTCTGCCTTGGGTGCTGGAGGACCTTGTCCCGGCTCTGCTTCACAGGCAACCAGGATCATTAGGGGGCCTTGCCCAAATACTCCTTACTGTTTTATGTACTGGCTTGAGCCGGCATTTGAACCCTGGTCAAGTGCTCAAATCCTAGATCCAAGGCAACAGCCATACCAGTACACTATCCATCTGACCTATAATAAAAAAAAAACTACATTCACATGTTAATTTTTACATTATCAAGCAGGCATGCTCACATGTACCCAAATTCGATTCAAGTACATTTGACTTTGGGTCCGTGGCAAATTCGGATTCGAATTCGATCACAACCTCCAAATTCGATTCCAATTCGAATTCGGTCCGTGATCGTGTTCATGACTTCGGGAAATATTCGTGTTCGAGGATTCGGTAGGCCTTTTTTTTTAATGGAAAATCGCCTTTAAATTGTTGTAATTTAAAAAAAAAATGGACCCTGGCGGTGGGAGGTTAAATACAGCAGCAGCAGGAGGAGCAGGAGGAGGAGGAGTGACGTGTGGCAGCAGGCAATGTAGTAGGCCATGGCACTTAGCGTTGGTACCACGGCTGTAATAATAAACACCATACAGCAGGAGGTTCCGGACAGCATTCGTGAAGCCCACATTGTGTCCAATGCACAACTGGGACAGCACAGTTTTCAACCCAGACACCTCCGAATTTTTTTTTTTTTTTACCACAGTGTATAGCTATTGTAGTGGCGTAATAGCTAGTGGTGCATGGCAGCAGCGCATAATTCTGTGGACCCTGGCGGTGGGAACACAGACAGCAGGAGGTTAAATACAGCAGCTGCAGTTAAAAACAGCAGCAGCAGGAGGAGCAGGAGTGACGTGCAGCAGCAGGCAACGTAATGGGCCACGGTACCTAGCGTTGGTAGCACGGCTGTAAATAAACACCATACAGCAGGAGGTTCCGGACAGCAGTCGTGAAGCCCACATTGTGTCCAATGCACAACTGGGACAGCATAGTTTTCAACCCAGACACCTCAGAATTTTTTTTTTTTTTTTACAACAGTCAGTGTATAGCTATTGTAGTAGCGTAATAGCTAGTGGCGGATGGCAGCAGCACATAATTCTGTGGACACTGGCGGTGGGAACATAGACAGCAGGAGGATAAATACAGCAGGAGGAGGAGTGACGTTTGGCAGCAGGCAATGTATTCTGTGGACCCTAGCGGTGGGAACACAGACAGCAGGAGGATAAAAATCTGCGCTGCGTAATATGTTGGCGCTTTATAAATACAATAAATAAATGAATAAATACAGCAGTAGGAGGAGGAGGAGGAGTGACGTTTGGCAGCAGGCAATGTATTCTGTGTACCCTGGCGGTGGGAACACAGACAGCAGGAGGATAAATACAGCAAGAGGAGGAGGAGTGACGTTTGGCAGCAGGCAATATATTCTGTGGACCCTAGCGGTGGGAACACAGACAGCAGGAGGATAAATATCAGCGCTGCGTAATATGTTGGCGCTTTATAAATACAATAAATTAATAAATAAATAAATACAGCAGACGGAGGAGGAGGAGAGATATTTGGCAGCAGGCAATGTATTCTGTGGACCCTGGCGGTGGGAACACAGACAGCAGGAGGATAAAAATCTGCGCTGCGTAATATGTTGGCGCTTAATAAATACAATAAATAAATTCTGCAGCAGGAGGAGGAGGAGGAGTGACGTTTGGCAGCAGGCAATGTATTCTGTGGACCCTAGTGGTGGGACCACAGACAGCACGATGTTAAATACAGCAGCAGCAGCAGGAGGAGGAGTGACATGTGGCAGCAGGCATGTCATGGTCCATGGCACCTAGCGTTAGTACCACAGAAACTAAAGAAAAACCAGGCCAAATTATCTGGACCCAGGGACTGAAGGTTGATGTAAAACAATAATTTCCAGGCACCTCATGTCCTCCTCTTGCCGACAACAGGTGCCAGGAACGTGCCTTCAATCCAGGCCTGGTTTATCTTCAAAAATGTGAGTCTGTCCACGCCCTCTGTGGACAGGCGAGAGCGCTTCTCTGTGACCACGCCACCGGCCGCACTGAAGCACCTCTCGGACAGCACTCTGGAAGGGGGGCAAGACAAAACTTCCAGGGCGTACTGCGCCAGCTCACTCCAGATGTGCAAGCGATCCACCCAGTACTCCATGGGGTCCACAGGCTCCTCGCTGTCATCGTCAAGCTCACTGAAGGACCCCATGTAGTCGGCCACCATCCGGATCATCCGCTGGCTGTAACTTTGGGAGGAGGTGGCTGCTGCACGCACCTCCTCTCTCGGAAGGCTGGGGGAAGGCTTCCTCCAATCGCCGAACAAGGATCTCCTGCAACTCCCTTGTTCGCTGCACACGGTCTCCAGCAGGCAGAAACTGAGTCACCCTCCCCCACAGCCGTGGGTCCAGGATCATGCTGATGCAGGCATCCTCTCTCGCTTGCATCTGCTTAACCCTGGGGTCTGTGCGCAGACACCGCAGCATGTGCCTTGCCATGCTGAACAGGGCAGTGCATCCACCAGAGACATCAGGGTCAGTGGCCTCAAGGTCGCTGTCCTCCTCCTCTGGCCCCTGAGCCTCTTCCTCCTCTCTCCACCCTCTCACCACTGCTGCTGCTGCGCTCCGCTGTTCCCCCTCAACAGCAACGTCCAGCACCTCCAACTCCTCCTCCTCCAACAACTCAAATTCATGCGCAGAAGTGGACTGCGCAGGCGGCTGCTGTTCCAGCTGCTTCAGGGCCTCCTCTCCCACATCCATCAAATCACCAAGTGCCCTGTCCAGCAGACAAACATAGGGCACCCACTGGCAGAGGGATGCCCGTTCCTCACTCACCAGGTTGGTTCCCTGCAGGAAAGGAGCAAACACCAAGCAGACTTGCTGCATCTGCCCCCACTGCGCGTTGGAGATGAGCTGGAGTTTGGTGTTGCCGGCGACAGTGGTATCATAGATGTAGCGGTGGACAGCCCTCTTCTGCTCAACCAGCCACTCCAACATCGCCAGGGTGGAGTTCCAGCGAGCTGGCACATCAATGACAAGGCGGTGTTGTGGCAGGCCCTCGCTCTGCTGGATGGCTGCCAGGTTTGCTGAGGTAGCAGCTGAGCGGCGGAAAGTGCGCACAATTTTACGAGCCGCTTCCAACAGCTCCCCCATCCCTGGTAGGTGCGCATGAACCTCCACCAGGTTGAGGACGTGGGCCAAGCAGGGGACGTGGGCCAACTGTCCCCTGCTGATGGCAGCCAGAAGGTTTGCCGTATTGTCGGACACCACCAATCCCACTCTCAGGCCTCTGGGGGTCAGCCACATCATCTCCTGCTCCCTCAGGTATCGAAGCACGTTGGCTGCTGTCAAGCTGTTCTTCCCCAGGCTTCTCATCTCCAGCAGCGATTGGCAGTGGCGGGCCTTAACGCTGCTTTGGATGCGCGGTCGCTTGGCGGTGGGAGCTGCTGCTTCTCCCCTGACCCTGCGTGGTGGCACCACATAGTGGGCAACTGGTGCTGCTGCTGCTGATGTGCCCGGGGATGGACCTGCTGCTTCTTCGCTGGCGCATTCCACCAGGCTGACCCAGTGAGCCGTGAAGGACATGTAGCGTTCTGTCCCAAAGCGGCTGCTCCACGAATCCATTGTTATGTGGATCCGCTCACTCACAGCATGATCGAGCGGGCAGCCCACATTCGCCATAGCAAATCGATGGAGTGCTGTGATCGCCCTGCGGGAGAAGTAGTGGCGGCTGGGGAAAGGTGACAAAAGAAGATGAGGTGAAAGACTGGAAAAAAAAAAGAAGATTGTGTTAGAAGACGGCACAGGTGAGTCCGAGATAAATAAAGTGTGCATTTCAGTGTTTCGTTTCAGGAAAGGTGACAGAAGAAGATGAGGCGGAAAACTGGAAATAAGGAAGAAGATGGTGATAGAAGGCAGCACAGGTGAGTCCGAAATAAATAAAGTGTGCATTTCAGTGTTTCGTTTCAGGAAAGGTGACAGAAAAAGATGAGGCGGACAACTGGAAAAAAAGAAGAAGATGGTGCTAGAAGACAGCACAGGCGAGTCCAAGTTAAATAAAGTGTGCATTTCAGTTTTTCATTTCAGGAAAGGTGACAAAAAAAATGAGGCGGACAACTGTAAAAAAAAAGAAGAAGATGGTGCTAGAAGACAGCATAGGTGAGTCTGAGATAAATAAAGTGTGCATTTCAGTGTTTCGTTTCAGGAAAGGTGACAGAAGACGATGAGGCGGAAGACTGGAAAAAAGAAGATGTTGATAGAAGACAGCACAGGTGAGTCCGAGATAAATAAAATGTGCATTTCAGTTTTTCGTTTCAGGAAAAGTGACAGAAGAAGATGAGGCGGACAACTGGAAAAAAATAAGATGGTGGTAGAAGACAGCACAAGTGAGTCCGAGATAAATAAAGTGTGCATTTTTAGTTTTTCGTTTCAGGAAAGGTGACAGAAGAAGATGAGGCGGACAACTGGAAAAAAAGAAGTAGATGGTGCTAGAAGACAGCATAGGTGAGTCTGAGATAAATAAAGTGTGCATTTCAGTGTTTCGTTTCAGGAAAGGTGACAGAAGAAGATGAGGCGGACGACTGGAAAAAAAGAAGAAGATGGTGCTAGAAGACAGCACAGGTGAGTCCGAGATAAATAAAGTGTGCATTTCAGTGTTTCGTTTCAGGAAAGGTGACAGAAGACGATGAGGCGGACAACTGGAAAAAAAGAAGTAGATGGTGCTAAAAGACAGCATAGGTGAGTCTGAGATAAATAAAGTGTGCATTTCAGTGTTTCGTTTCAGGAAAGGTGACAGAAGAAGATGAGGCGGACGACTGGAAAAAAAGAAGAAGATGGTGCTAGAAGACAGCACAGGTGAGTCCGAGATAAATAAAGTGTGCATTTCAGAGTTTTGTTTCAGGAAAAGTGACAGAAGAAGATGAGGTGGACGAATGGAAAAAAAGAAGAAGATGGTGATAGAAGGCAGCACAGGTGAGTCCGAGATAAATAAAGTGTGCATTTCAGTGTTTCGTTTCAGGAAAGGTGACAGAAGATGAAGTGGAAGACTTGAAAAAAAAGAAGATGGTGCTAGAAGACAACACAGGTGAGTCCGAGGTAAATAAAGTGTGCATTTCAGTGTTTCATTTCAGGAAAGGTGACAGAAGTTGAGGCGGAAAACTGGAAACCAAGAAGAAGATGGGGATAGAAGGCAGCACCGGTGAGTCCGAGATAAATAAAGTGTGCATTTCAGTGTTTCGTTTCAGGAAAGGTGACAGAAGAAGATGAGGCGGAAGACTGGAAAAAAAGAAAAAGATGGTGCTAGAAGATAGCACAGGTGAGTCCGAGATAAATAAAGTGTGCATTTCAGTGTTTCGTTTCAGGAAAGGTGACAGAAGAATATGAGGCGGAAGACTGGAAAAAAAGAAGAAGATGGTGCTAGAAGGCAGTAGTGGATGATTGGTGTCAGGACACCTTCTGGGGAAAAGACACAGGAAACAAAAACACGGGAGCCCAATAGTGTAATATGTTTAGTCAAAATTGTCAATGTAGAAGATAAGAATCTACTCACAAGAATGGGTTGCAGAGGGGCAACCGACCACAGGAAGCAGGTAGAGACAATTAACCCGACTCCACTCGGGGAGGTCACTAAGGACCTGGATGCAGTCGCTCTCCTTGGAAAAAAGAAGGGAGGCAGATGTCCACCGTGGTGTAAACCACGTATGTTCTGCCTCCACCCCTCACACGGGTATCGTATGGGGGTTAGGGATGCACTAAATGGTTTAAAGAGGCGCCCTGGTGGTATATAAAAGCGTTAAAAAGCAGTTTTAAAACCGATAAAGGTTTGAGGTTGCTTACCTCAAGGATGACAAATTTTTGTAGGGACAAAAGATTTTATTGGTAGCACAGGCAACACGTTTCACGGGTCTGAGCCCGCTTCCTCAGGCCAATATCAGTGCCAGGCCAATTGAAATAGCAAGCTAAGGGAGCTAGAAGGCAGCACAGGTGAGTCCGAGATAAATAAAGTGTGCATATCAGTGTTTTGTTTCAGGAAAGGTGACAGAAGAAGATGAGGTGGAAGACTGAAAAAAAAGAAGATGGTGATAGAAGGCAGCACAGGTGAGTCTGAGATAAATAAAGTGTACATTTCAGTGTTTCGTTTCAGGAAAGGTGACAGAAGAAGATGAGGCGGACGACTGGAAAAAAAGAAGAAGATTCTGTCAGAGAACCGCACCCTGAGACTATTCGACTTCCTGGGGGGTTTTCTGCAGACTTTACCAGGCAATTGAACAACACCGAGTTCTATCAGAAATTGGGGAACAACCCCACTTCCAAATACCAATCGACTCCTCGCACTTTGCATAGACGAGGAATGGAAAAAGGGTACATGCCACAGAGATTGGCGGTTGACCTACTCCCCATGTCACCCCGGCACCCTGTGTGGTACCACCTTCCTAAACTACACAAGTCTGCAGAGAACCCCCCAGGAAGACCAATAGTCTCATGGTGCGGGTCTCTGACAGAACGACTGTCGAGGTTCCTTGATCACCTGCTACGTCCCCTGCTCGTGGGGGTCCCTGCCTATCTGGCAGATACCCTGGACACGATTAATCGCGTTGAAAGTGCCACATGGGGGCCGGGACTCATGTTAGCCACAATTGATGTGGAAAGCAGTGGTGCTCATCTGAGCTAGGATATCCGAGGTACTCGGATATCCTAGCTCTTTTTTCACTATTCGAGCTCGAATACCGAGCTCGAATAGTATTAGCTATCCGGGCTGTGCTATCCGAGCGCACTCGGATAGCAATCAGCTATCCGGAGATATCCTAGCTATCCGAGCTCGGATAGAGTCACGAGCTCGGATAGCGTCACGACTAATGTCACCTCAAGTCCTCACAAGCGAATCAGAGGGCCCCCAGCCCTCTGACTGCAGCCAATCACAGAGGGGGAGCCTGGCCAAGCCCCCCTCTATAAATACCGGACGCCATCTTGCCTCACTCGTCCTGCTTGCGACTTACTGACTGATAGTACTGAGAGACTGCTCCAGTGCTTTTTGTCTGTGTGCAAGTGCATTTCTATTGTTCTAAACCAAGCGTTTTTACACTCCAACACTTGATATTCAACTGTATTGCTTTGTATTGTAGATAGATTGTATTTTAGGCAGTTTAGTTTGTGTGATTACTAGGGACTAGGGAGGGAGACAGTCTGTCACTGGTGCTGCTGCAGCCAGCAGCTAGGCCCTGTGCCTAGGCAAGGCAGCCTGCCCTGCTCTGTGCTCTAGTCTCTAGTTACCTGTGCTCTCACCTGTCCTACTCTACTCCTGTACTACTTCTTCTGTGTTAGATAGATTATTGTACTATTTTGTAGTTAGCAAGGCCCAGCTTTACTGCTATACCTGTCCTGTATCTGCTCTCTGTAATCTAGTCACACCTGTTCTATTATTTAGCTAGAGTCTTCTATTGTTTAGTTAGTAGTACTGTAGTGTACTGTACTCTAGTCTGTGTATAGGGACCGTCCGTCACCGCGTTACCTAGGGTCTTTGTGTGCGAAGTGCACATCTGCACTGTCCGCACCCTCTCGTTATTGCTACACCAGTCCTATTGTTTATATATTACTTCTATTGTGTATTTGCTGAATTGTACTGTAGTCTGTGTATAGGGACACCGTCAGTCAGCGTCAGCTAGGGTCTTTGTGTGCGCAGTGCACATCTGCGCTGTCCGCACCCTCTCATTAGTGCTACACCCGTCCTATTGTTTATATATTACTTCTATTGTGTATTCGCTGAATTGTACTGTAGTCTGTGTATAGGGACACCGTCAGTCAGCGTCAGCTAGGGTCTTTGTGTGCGCAGTGCACATATGCGCTGTCTGCACCCCCTCGTTAGTGCTACACCCGTCCTATTGTTTATATATTACTTCTATTGTGTATTCGCTGAATTGTACTGTAGTCTGTGTATAGGGACACCGTCAGTCAGCGTCAGCTAGGGTCTTTGTGTGTGCAGTGCGCACTCTCTCGTTAGCGCTACACCGATCTCTGCTGTAGAGTACACCTGTCCGTCACCTCACACACCCACCACCACTAGTCCCACCCCATTAAAGTACCCCACTTGTCCCACCCGCCTTTACATACATACGTTTTTTTTTTCATTTGTATAATATTAAAAATATACGATGTCTGGCACTGGCAGCTGCGGTTTGGGCAGGGGCAGCAAGGGCATCGCCAAGAGAGGAGGTCGTGGGCGTGGCAGCCGTGCCACCACCACCATGCGCAGTTCGGCGTCTGCACCAGTGGCTATTCTGCCATTAGCCACTGGCCGTGGACGCCTTGCAGAGACACAGCAGCAAATTACACCAGAAAGGAAATGTGTGCATCAACCAAGTGAACCTGACAAATCTGGCTTTGCAAATTTGGCCTATTGGCTAATCATGAGACATTGCTCATGCAAATATGCATTTGCTTTCGCATGCCTAAATATGCAGGGTCAAAAACCAAAACCGCAAAGCAATCGCCCTGCGGGAATTAGTTCATGCTACATTAGCACTATCCAGGGGCGCCACGAGGAGGCTTCCCAATGCCCCCATACAACCGGGGGGCCGCGGGGGTCCCAGGCTCTCTCACCGCCTGGAGCCCACACAGCGGCACCCCGGAGGAGGGGGAGGCTGGGGGGTGCAGGCGATCTCCCCAGCGTGGCCAGCGCCGGGAAGAGCCGCCCGCACACACCTCCCAAAATTAAAAACAGGCACTTACCTTAACGTCCATTGGGTTCTGCTACATGCGCATGACCTGGGCGCGACACATAAGGGGAGGACAGGCGCAAACAGCCTGCTCCAGGGCTCTCACCTCCTAAAACAAGCCATTCACCACTTGCCTCCAAAGGAAAAAAAATGTTATGCTAATTACACCAGAAAGGAAAGGGGGCATTGGGAAGCTTCCTCGTGGCCCCCCTGGATAGTGCTAATGTAGCATGAACTAATTCCCGCAGGGCGATTGCTTTGCGGTTTTGGTTTTTGACCCTGCATATTTAGGCATGCGAAAGCAAATGCATATTTGCATGAGCAATGTCTCGTGATTAGCCAATAGGCCAAGTTTGCAAAGCCAGATTTGTCAGGTTCACTTGGTTGATGCACACATTTTCTCTCTGGTGTAATTAGAGACACAGCAGCAGCAGCAGCGTGTGGCCCAGATGTTCCTCCCACCGCCAGGTCAAAGCCGTCCTATTGAGGAGAAGGACGCAGACTCTGTGGTGGAACTGATGGTGGATGAGCAGGCCACAATTAGCTCTGGAACCGAGTCCTCCACCCCCGCCACCACTCCTGTTCGCAAGAGCAGCAGCAGCCGACCAGCACTGCCTGGGGAGCAGGAGGAGGAGGAGGAGGAGTGCAGTTCTCCAGCCCCAGCGGGTGACACCAGCACCCTGTCACTCAGCACCTTCTTATCCCCAAGCGCGGTGGGGTTATGGAATGCTGTTGCAGCAGAATTGGCGGAGGAAGGAATGCTCATGGGCACTTTGGGGGATGATGCTTTGGACAGTCAGACAGTGGTGACTGTCCATCCGCCCATGCATGCAGAAGGGGAGTTTGTGGGATCCCAGCAGGACATGTTTGCGGAGGGGGAGGATGATGATGACAGGGTGAAGGACAGAGACTGGGTGCCAGGTCCTGGGAGTGGGAATGTCATCAGCTCTGAGGAGGAGGATGCATCTGTGGGCCTAGCTAGAAGGATCAGCAGGCATGGGCAGGATCACAAGTGGGCGTGGTATGCAGGCCACACAGCGTGCTGATCCGGAGACCAGTTCTGCCAGTGCCGTCACCAGCCACACCAAGAACCCCCCCCCCAACCACCACAGGGAGACCAGCGGCAGCAGCACCTTCCAGCCGAAGGGGCAACTTCACCTTCCCAATATGGAATTTTTTCACCCTGCCATATGTGGAGTGCAAGTATGCCACCTGCAACCAGTGCCGCAAGCAGCTCAGCAGAGGGAAGGAGCCCTCTGCATTTGGCACCACCTCTCTGGTCAACCATCTTGCATGGAAACACTTTCACGAGCATGAGGAGTTCGTGAAGTTGAAGGAAGCTGGCAGTGGCAGACCCGCCACCACTGCGAAGCAGTCGGCAGCAGCCACCCGCCCTCCTCCACCTCCTCCAGCAGCACCAGCAGGAGTGCATCAGCAACGCACTGCTCCTCCTCCCTCTGCAACTCCTGCCGCCGACACTGAGGCCTGTTCTGGCAGCCAGTCCTCAGCGGCCTCCTCTGCTCCCTCCACTGATTCCCGTGCCAGCAAAAGGCGTCGCCAGACCCTGCTCAGCGACACCTTCCAGGAGGTGGTCAGGGTTCTGCCTCCCAGCAGCCGTCGTGTGCGTCAGCTGAACGGCTTGCTGCCACGGGCCATGTGCTCCCAACTCCTGCCTTATTCCCTTGTGCAGGAGGGGAGCGACATGCGTGCGCTCCTGATGTGTGCAGCCCCCGATTGGCCAATCCCCAGCCGACATTTTTTCTCATGCACGGCCATCCCTGCACTTCACCGCTCTGTGACGGCTGGAGCACGCAGTGGGTCAACGGGTCCACGTCACCATGGACTCCTGGAGCAGCCGGTTTGGGACAGGCTGCTATCTGTCCTTCACCGCGCATTGGGTCAGCTTGGTGGAAGGGGGTGAGGATGGCGGAGCAGCATCGGGCACTGTCAGAGCAGCAGCAGCACCAACAACGCAGTGGGTGGTGCCACCATGCAGGGTCAGCTGAATTGCAGCAGGTTCCTCTGATCCGCTTCCATCCTCCGGCACACCAGCCCAAACCCCCCGCCTCAGCAGCAGCGTGAAGCCCCACCACTGCCAAGCGCTGCTGGAATTGGTCAGCCTGGGGAAGACCAAACTGACGGCGAACCATGTCCTGGCCAAACTCCGAGAGCAGGAGAGGAATTGGCTGACCCCCAGAGGCCTCAGAGTCGGAGAGGTGGTGTCCGACAATGGGGCAAACCTGGTTGCTGCAATCAGCAGGGGAGACCTGACCCACATCCCCTGCCTGGCGCACGTCCTGAACCTGGTAGTCCAAAAGTTCCTGCGGACCTACCAGGGGATGGACCGACTCCTTGAGGCAGCAAGGAAGGTCGTGCGTCATTTCTGGCTCTCGCCTGCAGCCGTAGCGAGCCTGGAAGAGGTGCAGAAGGAGCTGCACCTGCCACAGCACCGGCTCATGATCGATGTTCCAACTCGCTGAAACTCCACCCTGGCGATGTTGGAGCGTCTGGTTGAACAGAGGCAGGCTGTCAGCCAGTACCTTGCATGTGCAACAGCTGCCTCCACCGCTGCAACTGGGCGTGCCACCACCAACCTCCCGTCCATCGCCACAGAGGACTGGGGGCACATGCAGCAGGTGTGCTCAGTCCTGGCACCCTTCCTGCAGGCCACCAACATGATCAGCAGGGACCATGCAATGGTGTGCGAGTGGGTCCCCTTGGTGTGTGTGCTGGACAGGGCCCTGTATGCACTGCTGGAAGAGGGAGCGGCAGCCTTGGACCAGCAGTAGCTGCAGGCAGCTTCACAGGCCACTTCTGAGGAGGAGGAGGAGGAGGGCTTGGAGTTGGTGGAGGTCCCTGACCTTGCTGCTGATGAGGGGGAGCAGCAGAGCGCAGATGGACTGGTGCGGGGGTGGAGAGAGGATGAGGTGGAGGAGGCAGAGGAGGACAGCACTGTCGGCTCTGGGGCTGCCGATGATGTGCCAACAGACTTGGCCAGACTCTTCCCAATAGAAGCGCACATGCTGAGGTGCCTGCGCAAGGACCCAAGGGTGATCCAGATGAAGCAGAGGGAGGACATCTGGATCTGCATGATGCTGGACCCACATCTGAAGGGGAAGCTCAGCCAGTTCTTGCCTGCAGGAAGACACCGTGCGCAACAAATGAGGAATTTGCAGCTGTCCCTTGTTGAGCGCTTGGAGGAAGCCTTCCCTCAGACATCCATCCCCACTGTCCAGCCAGCACAGAGGCAGCAGCAGGTGCCTGCATCCACCAGCAGCAAGCGCACGCGCACCACAGACCTGCTGTCTCTGACCCAAGAGCTCTACATGAGTGTAGAGCTGCCAAGGACTAAAGAAGAGGTGCCTGCAGCAGCATCCTTCTCCAGGCAAAAGCAGCGCTTGACCCGCATGGTGGCTGACTACATTATTAATATTTATTGTATTTATAAAGCGCCAACATATTACGCAGCGCTGCACAATAGATAAAAGGGTTAACATACAAGGTAGGACATACAGGAGACTCACAACAAAACAAGATCATGCACATGATTTGATAATACAGTGTCATAGGTCAAAATAGAGATTGTTCTAGTCCACAAAAGGGGTGATTGTCAGTAAAATTGCATAAACAAGCTGGAAACACTAAGGGAGAGGGCCCTGCCAGAGGCTTACAATCTAAAGGGTGGGGGTGGAGACAATAGGTGTCTCTGTTGAGAGGGTGTCTAACAGAACATATTATGGTGCTGGTGTAGGGGGGTATGCCTACTACATGAGGTCCTTCAGCAGGCTTGACAGCGTGGCCCCTGTTGATCCCATGGAGTATTGGGTCAAGCACCTGCTGATCTGGAGCGAGCTTGCGCAGTACGCCCTGGAAGTGCTCTCCTGCCCCCCTTCCAGCGTACTGTCAGAGCGTTGCTTCACTGCAGCCGATGGAGTTGTCACTGAGAAGCGACCTCGTCTGTCTCACAAGTCTGTGGACAGACTGACGTTTCTCAAAATGAACCAGGCTTGGGTGGAAGGCGAATTCCTGGCCCCTGTTGTCGGCGAGAGGGGGACATGAAGTGGCGCACACATATTAGTATTACACCTGCTGCTGCTGCTGCTGTATTTCTTCCTGCTGTCTGTGTCTCCACTGCCAGGGAAAACATTACAAGGTGCTGCTGCCCATGCGCCACCAGCTATTAAATTATTTAAGAGGTGTCCGGGTTGAAAACTGTGCTGTCCCAATTGTGTATTGAACACAATGTGGGCTTCACGACCGCTGTCTGGAACCTCATGCTGTTCACTTACGGCCCTGGAACCACCGCTAGGACCCAGGGCCTACTATGTCTCGCTGCCTGCCCTCCTGCCTGCTGCCAAATGCCAGTCTGCCACACACACTCATCCTCCTCACGCTGCCTGCTGCTGTATTTCCTCCTGCTGTCTGTGTGTTTCCACTGCCAGGGAACACATTACAAGGTGCTGCTGCCCATGCGCCACCAGCTATTACGCTCAACAATAGCTGCATTATTTTGAAAAAAAAATGTTTTTAAATTATTTTAGAGGTGTCCGGGTTGAAAACTGTGCTGTCCCAATTGTGTATTGGACACAATGTGGGCTTCACGACTGCTGTCTGGAACCTCATGCTGTTTATTTACAGCCCTGGTACCACCGCTAGGAACCAGGGCCTATTATGTCAGTCACATCACACTGCCTGACACACACTACTCCTCCTCCTGTAGCTGCATTGAGCTTCTGCTGTCTGTGTGCTGCTACCACTGCCAGGGAGAACAGAAGAAGAACTATTTTCTGCTGCCACCTGCCTACCCACTCTCCTACCGACAGCTATTACCACACACTACAAATAGCTGCAAGCCTGCAACTACTTCCTCCTCCAGCTGATGTCTGTGTTTTACCACCGCCAGGGTACACAGGGTACACAGAAAAAGGCGCTGTGGCTTGCCACTACCTACCTATTATGCCATCAACACAAATATAACTATGGTGTTAATAAAATAAAATATTTCCACAAATGAAGTAAAAAAAAATATTACAAGATAAAGGAAAACCAAGACACATAATATAATGATAGAGAAGAAGATATAGAAGAAGAAGATATAGAAGAAGAAGAAGATATAGAAGAAGATATAGAAGAAGAAGAAGATGAAGATGAAGAAGATGAAGATGAAGATGACTGTTCCAACAACCATTTTGGACACACCTTCTCATGCAAACACTTTTCATGAAGTTAATTTACTATTTTTGATACCTTTTTATGGCCCAGGGGGACGGGGGGCAATTGCCCCCCGGGCCGCCCGAAACTTAAGTAATTAGGGCCGGCCGCTGCTATACGCCGCGGCCGCAGACATACCACAGGTGACAGGTTCGCAGTGGGGATCGCAACCTCGCGCGATATTTCCCGGCAAGTTGAAGTATCCAATCAAAGAAGGGGCTGAGGCGGCCGGCCGTGGTGTGCCCTTGTGCGTGGCTGCGCCTGCGGTGGATGTGAGCGGCACAAGGACACAAATAGCTTAGGTCTTCTCCGGCCAGGTGGGTTGACCCTGCTTGACTCTGCCCCCCGCCTGGAGCCATTGCCGCCCGCAACGTGCTGCTGTGCCTGCGGTGTCATCAGAGTGAGCTGTCTCACTCTTCAGCTTTCTGTGCTGGGGGGCTGGGGGCCTGGAGCTGTGGCTACGAGTGGCTGGCTGGAGGAGTCGGACACAGTCCTCCCCTGTGCTGCTGTGCCTGAGGTGTCGTCGGAGTGAGCTGTCTCACTCTTCAGCTTTCTGTGCTGGGGGGGCTGGGGGCCTGGAGCTGCGGCTACGAGTGGCTGGCTGGCTGTCCTGGCTGGAGGAGTCGGACACTCTGGGGGCTGGGAGTCGGAAATGCCACCTATAGCTGCTTGCTGCTGTGGAGGAGGAGGAGGAGGTGTACGACTGAGGAGACAGGAGGATAGAGGCGGTCGGGTCCAGGTTGCCAGAGGAGAAGGTGGTTTTTATAAATTTTGTTTCTGTACTTCTTCTCCCTTCTTGTCACTGAGTTACTCACACTTTGTTGCCTGCCTGCTACTGCTGTCAAATTCAATTCTCTGCCCAGGCCAGTGCCCTCTGAGTTTTTTTGTGTGTGATAATCATCCCCATTCTGACCCTGGCCTGAGGGGGAACGTTATTTCTTCTTGTGGTGTGATTGGCTGCAGGGGAGGGGGGAGGCAGGCAGTTAGGCACTGTCAAACAGGTAGTTGGAGTGGGGGGGGGGGGTAGGTGTCAGACAAGTAGTTTGTATGGTGGGTGGGCAGGAGTGGGGTTAGGCATCACCAGGTAGGTAGGTTTGTGTGTGTGTGTGTGGGGGGGGGGTTGTTTAAAGGAGTTATCAGGCATTTTTAATGAAATAAGTGCTACTTACCCGGGGCTTCCTCCAGCCCCACGCTCCCAGCATGTCCCTCGCCGCAGTTCTGCAGTCAGCCATTCGCTGCCGCTGGCTCCCAGTCCCCGGCGATGGCACCAGTCCGATCTGGATGTCGGCCTGTACTGCGCCTGTGCGAGCAGCACTGTCAATCACCGCCACGTGGACCGGAGTGTACTGCGCAGGCGCAGTAGTTCTGCGTCTGCACAGTACGCTCTGGTCCATGTGGCGGTGATTGACAGCGCCGCTTGCACAGGCGCAGTCGGCCTGACGTCATCGCCGGGGGCTGGGAGGCAGCGGCAGCGAACAGCTGACTGCAGAGCTGCGGCAAGGGACATGCTGGGAGCTTGGGGCTGGACGAGCCCTGGGTAAGTAGCACTTATTTTCATTAAAAAAAAAAAAAAAGCCTGATAACTCCTTTAAGGTTAGGCATCAGACACAGACAGGTAGATTGTGCAGAGAAATGGGGTTAGGCATCAGGTACATTGTGTGTGTGTGTGTGTGTGTGTGTGTGTGTGTGTGTGTGTGTGTGTCTGGGGCTGTTAGTCATCACAATTTGAAGATTTGCACACAAGAAAGATATGGCTTTGGGCTGGGGATGCCGTGAAACGGGCCTCTAGTTTGTGTTTTCCCCCCAGGCCAAAAGGTCCCAGTCCTCCCCTGCCACATAATCACTTGATGTTTTTCTTCATAAAAAAGGTAGTTTCTTGCATCATTGACCTCCAATACAAGTTTTACAAGCTATTTAAGGCCAGCTCGAATATTTTACTCGAATAACGACTCGGATAGTGACGTCGGATATCCGAGGTCGAATCAGATATTCGATTAACTCGAATATTGAACTTCTTTATTTCAAGTAAACTATCCGAATTCGACCAAACTCGAATAGGATAACGAGCAACACTGGTGGAAAGTCTCTATAGCAGAATACCCCACGAGGGGGGGATAAGGGCGGTTCGTAGGTTCCTGGACAGAACCAACAATGATGAAGGGTATAAGGACTTTCTATGCGAATGCCTAAGATTCGTTTTAATGCACAATGCGTTTCTGTTTGGTGGAAGGTGGTATCATCAGACGTCCGGGACGGCCATGGGGACCTCTGTGGCATGTACCTATGCAGGCCTCTTCCTAGGTCTACGTCTGCATGATGATGAATAGCAGTGAGCAGATAATCACATTAAGGTAGAGCTGTGGGGACAGACAGGACCACTGTGAAGAATGAAATCATGTGTCTTCTGCTGATGAATACTTGCGATTGTCAAGCTGCAGACCGAGTTGTCCACCCAACAGAGGAAATTGCAGCGTTTGAATAATCAGGAAGAGCTGTGGATTACAGTGGAACGCAGAAGAAGGGGACTTCCTCCTTCAGGTGAGCCGCAGTGTAAGGGGAACGAGAAGACCGAACTACTGCAAGAACCGCCGGGCAGACCAACGAGTGACGTCACGACGCTACTGTGGTGGATCGCGGCTGTGCATTCACTCTCCGCGAGACCCTCTGCTGACCGCGGCGGATGCGTCGTTGAGGTCGCAATAACTGATGTACGCTGAAGATACACTGAACTCCGTGGAGTGATTAACTAGATGGCTCCCTGGACGATTGGGCACTACACTTGCGGGACACTGGAAGAACTTGATCGTATAACGGAGAAATCCCACAGAAACCGAACGCTGAGGAGGTTAAAAAAAGTTGCACCATAAAAGTTCTGCAAGACCAGGAACAAGGCGGAAACCAGCTCTATCCGCATCCATATATCAGGCAGCCGTCCAGCCGTCGCGTCACCGGAAGAAGGCGTGGCTAAGCGCCGAAACGCGTTGTGACGATCAGACGGCTTGCCGAGAAGTGTAGGAGCCGGCGGCTTTCCCCAGTCCCCCTGCCTCTTCATCGCAGACGGACCCTTGAAGCCCTGGCCAGGCTCAAGACGTGGGTGATACTCGCTGGCGGCCCCCTACATGTGCAGAACTTGCACATAGACTGTAAGTGCAATTGTTTTTAGCGTGGAAGTTTGAAATAAAAAAGTTAATGCACCATAGGAGCGCACCCTTGTTCTCTTGTTTCCCATAGGCCTCTTCCTAGGAGCCTGGGAGGAGGATTATGTTTTCAACTCTAGGAATCCCTTTAGATGTAATATCAAAACTTGGGCCCAGTATGTGGACAATGTGCTGGTTGTGTGGCAGGGGTGCATGGAAGAGTTTGATGCCTTCATGGACCGCCTCAATGACAATCAGGTGAATATGCGTTTCACCTCAGAAATAAGTGACCAGTCCATCAGTTTCCTGGATCTGAAGATCAGGCCAGATGGGGTCAACCTGGTCTGTGAGGGGTTCAGGAAGACTACAGCTGTAAACTCCCTGTTACACAGGAACAGCTTTCATCCTAAGCATGTCAAGGCCTCCCTGCCATACGGCCAGTACTTACGTCTAAGACGGAATAATTCCAGTTTAGACACCTTTGAGTCACAGGCACAGGAACTTACTGCACGACTGGGGGCAAGGAAGTATGATAGACGTTCCCTAGAGGAAGCCCAAGATAGGGCCTCCCTTCTCTGCAGAGGCCCCAAGAATAGGGAAAGAAATCCCTTCACATTTACTGTTGATTACACACCCATGTCCAAAAAATTGACCCAAATCATTAAGAAAAATTGGGGAACAATAGCGAGAGACCACCCTCCAGAAAGTATTCCCTGAACCTCCTAGAGTAGCTTTTAGGAGAGCCCCAACCCTGGGCTATACCCTAACCCGGAGTGAGTACTGTTCACCCCCCATCCACAACTGGTTATCATGTAGACGCCCTAGGGGCAACTACAGATGTGGCAACTGTAGTTTTTGCATAAATATGTGGGAAGGTACAAATTACCGCTTAGGTGGTGTCAGGAATATATTGGGGTGCTGATGCTGTTAAAGGGGAACTGAAGAGAGAGGTATATGGAGGCTGTCATGTTTATTTCCTTTTAGACAATACCAGTTGCCTGGCAGCCCTGCTGATCCTCTGCCTCTAATACTATTAGCCATAGCCCCTGAACAAGCATGCAGCAGATCAGGTGTTTCAGTGGTTCAGACTTATAAGTCTGATCTGACAAGACTAGCTGCATGCTTGTTTCTGGTTTTAATCAGATACTACTGCAGAGAAATAGACCAGCAGGGCTGCCAGGCAACTGGTATTGATTAAAAGGAAATAAACATGACAGCCTCCATATACCTCTCTCTTCAGTTCCCCTTTAAGGATAATACAGTAATATATTTTCATTTTCCCATTTTTATATATGCTGTGGGATGTCAAAGGTGTAGATATGCAGGCTAGATTCATGGACTGTTCATGTGATTGTGTGGGTGGGTCACTAGACCTACATTTGCATCTAAAGAGGACTTCAGTGAGTAGAGCTTGGGTAATCAGACAATGGCAGAAGTGAAGTGTTGAAGTCCTTGACACTTGAAACATTTACACTTCTGTTGAGGAAGTGAAGAACTCTAGACTAAGTCAGGAAGAGTCGCTGCACCAAAAGTTGACATGTGTGTTAAACACTATTTCATTGTGAGGAAATTGAATTATTGGTGGAGGTGCAAACTATACCCTGTAAATCACATCTATGGGAAGGGGGTGGAAATCTCAGCAGACTTTAAAAACGGAGACAGGAAAAAGCCTTGATCAAGTTTCCACCTGGAGTTGAAAGCCTCACTTCACAATCTTTTGATGTATATACTTTTACCTGGAAATGGAATATGTCTGAGATTAATTAAAAACTAGTTCCTCCCCTCCCCAAGGAAGTTGCAGCCTCCAGGCGTATCTCACAGTATAAAACAGCAGCTAGGATAACCACAACTTGTAGTTCTTGGAGGTAGTCCACACGGCTAGAACTAACCTGGTTCCTGACCAGAAGTGCGTACTCCCGCAACAACGCTAGATCGATACGCTGGTATGTTTATTTCCCCGTTTATTTTGGTAAGCAAAATCGCTTTGTGTGTATTTTTGTACTTTTATCTTTGTAACTTTTTACTTTGTTTTTGTAATCTTTTGTATATATTCTGTTCTGCATTGTTCCACTTTTTTCCCTGGAATATTAAATTATTATTTAATAAGCTTGACTTCTGCCGTACTAAACTAACACTCATAGCCTAGAAGAGATTGAAGTGTGTATAAGTCCATGCCTAATTGTATGCTTGCAAAAAGAAAGGCTTGTTGGCTTTTATTTCCTTATGGAACGCATAGCTCAATAAAAAGAGCGTTAAGCATTCTAAAATGGTGTGCTGATACACTTGACTTTTTGTTTGCAATTGGGACATGCCTACGTCCTGGTATCAAGCACCCGATCTACATAGTCGATGGAGTGCCTTCTACGATTTCCATAATTGTATGCTTGAGCAACACTACCATATGAAATTGTAATTGCATTGTGTGTGGGGGCGTTTGTCATACGTTGGCCTAAAGCGCGCAGCTGACCCAACGTACGAAAACGCCAGTGCGAGTAGCGACAGCAGAGTGGTAAACAGTATCGTTCGGAACGACTGTTAGTGGTTTTGCTTCACTACAGTGTAAGATTGCAACTGTGTGTGTGTGTGTGGGTGCGTGGCGTTCCCGTATTCGGCCTAAGCGCAAAGCTGACCCGAATACGAAAACGCGGATTGCGTGCTGAGGACTCGACAGCAGAGTGGAAGTGTCAAGCAAATCGCTAGTGGTGGCAGTGAGAAGTGTTCTGGGGGGCAGGGTCACAGCCTTGTTTGGAGCTTAAATAAGGCTGCTCCCCGCTTGATCTGGTCAAACCCGTAGTTGGGAACCGTATACGCAGGCATGCCGCGGGCCGGTTCCTGACATAATTGGTGGCAGTGATGGGATCGTTTAGTACATTAGTACGCAGTTTAGCTCGCTATTCTGAGTACTAAAGGCTGGAAGCTTGCTAGAAGCAACTAGCCTACAGAAGTCTACTCAGTGCAGAATCTATATACATTCTTTTTTTGTTCAAACATACACACTTGGTATTTTGCTTTCCCCCCCCCCCCCCCCCCCTTTTTTTCTTTTTATTTTTTTGCAACACGATGGCTCAGAAAGCATCCAGCTACGCAAGGCAAAACAAAGAGATACTACTCAACCTGTGTGAGCACAAAGGCATCGAGACGGTGAGCGGGCAGACTAAGGAGCAGTTAGTTCGTGCGCTCGAGGAGTATGATGAGGCAGAGCGAGCCCGTGCTTCAACGTCAGCGGATGCAGCTCACGACACGCCAGAGGAGGAATCGCTCCCGCCACAGAATGCGAGTGGAGACGATGTCCTGGATGATCCACCTGAACACGGAGATGACATCTCTGGAAGCCGACCTACAGCTACTAGGTTCGGCTGAGCCCGAACTGCGCCTAAAGCTGATTCTGGAACATCGGCAAGCAGAGAGGGAAATACGACAAGCCCAGAGGGAACAAGCTGCCCAGCGACTCCAGGCCGAGAGGGAAAGACTGCAGGCCGAGAGGGAACAAGTTGCACAGCGACACCAGGCTGAGAGGGAAAGTGCTGAACGGCAACACCAGCTGGAGCTGGCTAAACTTCAGCAGCAGAACCGGTCTGCTGGACCCGCAGAACACGAAGGTGAGCGAGTCCACAGAATCCCCCTGGATAAGTTCCCCGCTATGGATAAGGACTCTGACATAGACACTTTCCTACAGGGGTTTGAAAGGACTTGTCGGCAGTATGGGGTGCCCCGTGAGCAGTGGGCAAGATACCTCACACCAGGGCTGAGAGGCAAGGCCCTGGAGGCGTTTGTGAGCCTCCCCCAGGAAGAAGAAACAGACTTTGAGGCAATTAAGAAAGCCATCATTGCGCGATACCACCTCACGCCAGAGGTGTATCGCAAACGTTTCAGGACAGTGCAGCGAGGTCCTAATGACAGTTACCTGGATAATGCTTGCAACCTGCACACTGCCTTCCAGCAGTGGCTAAAAGGACTGTCAGTGGAAACCTTGGATGCCCTGCAGGAACTGATGATAAAAGACCAGTTCCTCCACACGTGTCCTGTTGATGTCCGGCTGTTTGTGCTGGATCAAGAACCAAAGACAGTGGATGAGGCTGCGGAAATGGCCGATTCCTACACGGCCCATAAAGCACCTGAGTCCCGGAGGACTACTACGCCCAGCTGGAGGGGAGAACAGATTGCTAAACCTGTGTCACCCAGCACCCAGAGGAGGCAAGCACCGCTGTCTCCTGGATTCAAGCAACCAATCCCTGACACTCAGAAATGCTTTGTATATAACAGGGTGGGTCATATCAGCATGACTTGCCCAGAGAGGAAGAGGGAGGCCCCAAAATCCAGTGAGGCCTCAAACCCCCGTGAAGTCCCAACTGCTCTGTGTGCTACCAGGAATGCCACTGGCTATGCAGAGAATCTGCAGCTTGTCACGGTTGGGTGTACAGTTGCCACTGGGCTGAGAGACACTGGAGCAGAAGTGACTCTCATACATCCCCAGCTTGTGAACCCGGAGCAGTACATACCTGGGAAAAGGATTGCTGTCAGAGGAATCGGGGGTGTCGCCCCAGCCATACCCACCGCCTTGGTCCACCTGGATTGGGGGGCCGGCAGCGGATTGAAAGAAGTTGGGGTAACTGACAAAATCCCCACCAACGTTTTGCTGGGTACTGACCTGGGACGGTTAGTAGCCCGGTATGAGCCTACTCCAAACCCCGGGGAGCCCGCCTCCCCAGAAGTTCAGGACTCTTGCGAGGTACTGTTTGATAATGCTGTGCAAGTGGGGAGTGCTGGCGAGGCCCCAGGAGCTACGGACTGTATGCTAGGAGCCAGCCCTAGTGAGTCTCCAGTGCCTAGGCCTGGAGTGGAACCTGTTGATACAGAGAATGCAGAAACTGATGATGTCATTTATGACGCACAGACTTTCGAGGCGATCGATGCAGGAACTGTGGATGATACTTGTGAAGTGCTGAGTAGCAATGTGTGTAATGATACAGATAATGTGGATGTTTTATGTGATGTTCTAAATGTCAATATGTATAAGACGGATAATGTGGATATCATATGTGTTGTGCTACATAATGATGCTTGTCCTGTGGACACTCCGTCGGCTGCAGGAGTAACCAGCAGTGGTCACTGGGCTGCAGCAGGTGGACTGTCCACTAAAGGGGCAGATGGCACCAGGCCAGATCTTTCCACTTCAGATGGTTTCCCGACCAAAGGTGATGTGGTTTATGATATGTGTAAGGGGGGCGCTCCCTCAGCTGCCGTGGTAACCCGCAGCGCTAGCGAGTCTACAGCAGAGGGACTGTCCACTGAAGTGACAAATGTTGCTGGGTCAGCAACATCCACTTCGGAACCTGGCCCGGAGGGCCCAGGGGCCTCTCCGTCTGCAGCCTTCCTGGAATGTGTGACAGGCAGCACTGAGCTCTCTGGGGCTGTTCGATTTGACAGCAGTCTGGAAGAGCTCAGGGGGCTAGCCAGCAGGTCACCAGCTGGGAGGCGCGGGCTGAGAGGGTTCTGGAAAGTTATTCCCTCGGAGCTGTCCGAAGGGGAAGAGGCAGACCAGCAGATAATCTTTCCCCAAAGGGACCGAGAGATAACTCCTGCCACTATAGAGAAAGTGCGTGTGGCGACGGTTGGAACCCTTCCCCAGCTGCAGCACTGTCTCTATGGTCGCGAATTCACGGCTGTCACTGACTCGCATTCCCCTGGTTGGTTACGTCAGGTTGCCAGGGGCAACGACACATTGCAGCAACCTGACCTAGCTTTCCAGTCCTGTAGCTTGGAGCTAAGGAGTTACCCCCCCAGGCCCGGCCGTCAGTGTCGGCTTTGGCAGGACGATTCGTTAGAATCATCTGCCGGCGCCATCTGGAAGAGAGGGCGTGTCAAGAATATATTGGGGTGCTGATGCTGTTAAGGATAATACAGCAATATATTTTCATTTTCCCATTTTTATATCTGCTGTGGTATGTCAAAGGTGTAGATATGCAGGCTAGATTCATGGACTGTTCATGTGATTGTGTGGGTGGGTCACTAGACCTACATTTGCATCTAAAGAGGACTTCAGTGAATAGAGCTTGGGTAATCAGACAATGGCAGGAGTGAAGTGTTGAAGTCCTTGACACTTGAAACATTTACACTTCTGTTGAGGAAGTGAAGAACTCTAGACTAAGTCAGGAAGAGTCGCTGCACCAAAAGTTGACATGTGTGTTAAACACTATTTCATTGTGAGGAAATTGAATTATTGGTGGAGGTGCAAACTATACCCTGTAAATCACATCTATGGGAAGGGGGTGGAAATCTCTGCAGACTTTAAAAACGGAGACAGGAAAAAGCCTTAATCAAGTTTCCACCTGGAGTTGAAAGCCTCAATTCACAATCTTTTGATGTATAGACTTTTACTTGGAAATGGAATATGTCTGAGATTTAATTAAAAACTGTGAGGAAACTCAGATAAGCCGCCGCTAAGACTCAGAGTGAGGCGGCTGACTCCGCGTTTAACAGGGCAGCTGGCGCGCAGGCAGAGCGCGGAGAAACCGCCGCATGCTCTAACAACAGGGCGGCGGATTCCGCGTCCAAGGCGGCAAGTTGCACGCATAGTCCTGCTCCTTTCAACAATGCGGAATGCGGTGCGGCGGTTTCCGCATCCAACACAGCAGAAACATTACAACACATGACTGGTGTGGCTGGGACTGATAGTCCACATTGGTTTAGGAGGACGCGCGTGCAGAGAGGCAGGGCCTTTATGGCAGTCAGAAGGGGGTCAGCTGACCAAGCTGGTCAGCTGACAAATTCAGCAACCTTCATTGGTCCAGCACTGTGGGGAGGCGCTGGAGAGCGCTAGAGTATATATACTGGGTGCTGGTCAGTTCTCTGGTGTCTGGCGTTGCGATCACTATGTGGTAGCACTCAGACCTTGTCAGTATCTGTGTTATTAGACAGTTTCGTAGGTGTTGATGATCACGGAGCTCACACCTTAGCCTAGGAATCCTGTTATTATCTGTATTCTTATCTAGACCAGTTTCCAAGGTGTTGATGGCCAAGGAACTCACACCTTAGTCTAGGAATTCTGTACCATCTGTATTATTGTATTCTCTAGCTCAGTCCCTGGAGTGTGAGAATCTTGGAGCTCACACTCAAGTCTAGGCATTGTTGATTATCTGTTATGACCTTCTGCTTTCCTGACCATTCTTCTGATCTCTGATTCTGTACCTTTGTTGCCAAACTCTGCTAGTTCCCGGATTCTGCATCTGTCTCCTGTCTCTGTACTGTATCTGTCCGTGTGTTTACGACCTGGCCTGTCCGACCTCGAGAACTCTCTCTCCTGTTAAGAGATAGTTCACAGATCCGTTAGTGACACTGCTCCTTGGTGTCACTCACATTCTGTCCTTCCCACTCTCTCAGTCTGGCTCCGCCCCTTGGGGAGCATCAGACCTGTGGAAGGAATCTGATCCAGAGCAGTATCTCTCACTGCCTAGCACCTATCTCAGGTGCTTTCCTCAAAGTATAACTGTTGCACCAAACACTCTCATCCCTCAGGTGTCCAGAGGTTAGAAGATATATCTGATTGATTATCGGTGATACTGCAGAACATCAATAATCGGGTATATATCTGTATTCTCGGTGATACTGCAGATCACCGGTAATCAGACCCTCTCTGTGTTACACCGATCGTTACAAAAACTAGTTCCTCCCCTCCCAGGGAAGTTGCAGCCTCCAGGCATATCTCACAGTATAAAACAGCAGCTAGGATAACCACAACTTGTAGTTCTTGGAGGTAGTCCCCACGGCTAGAACTAACCTGGTTCCTGACCAGAAGTGCGTACTCCCGCAACAACGCCAGATCGATACGCTGGTACGTTTATTTCCTCGTTTATTTTAGTAAGCAAAATCGCTTTGTGTGCATTTTTGTACTTTTATCTTTGTAACTTTTTACTTTGTTTTTGTAATCTTTTGTATATATTCTGTTCTGCATTGTTCCACTTTTTTCCCTGGAATATTAAATTATTATTTAATAAGCTTGACTTCTGCTGTACTAAACTGACACTCATAGCCTAGAAGAGATTGAAGTGTGTATAAGTCCATGCCTAATTGTATGCTTGAGCAACACTACCATATGAAATTGTAATTGCATTGTGTGTGGGGGCGTTTGTCATACGTTGGCCTAAAAGCGCGCGGCTGACCCAATGTACGAAAACGCCAGTGCGAGTAGCGACAGCAGAGTGGCTAACAGTATCGTTCGGAACGACTGTTGGTGGTTTTGCTTCACTACAGTGTAAGATTGCAACTGTGTGTGTGTGTGGGTACGTGGCGTTCCCGTTTTCGGCCTAAGCGCAAAGCTGACCCGAATACGAAAACGCGGATTGCGTGCTGAGGACTCGACAGCAGAGTGGAAGTGTCTAGCAAATTGCTAGTGGTGGCAGTGAGAAGTGATCGGGGGGGGGGGGGGGGGGGGGTGTCACAGCCTTGTTTGGAGCTTAAATAAGGCTGCTCCCCGCTTGATCTGGTCAAACCCGCAGTCGGGAACCGTATACGCAGGCGTGCCGCAGGCCGTGGGCCGGTTCCTGACAGGTGGGTTACAGTGGGAGGTGAGAGCCTTCATTACTTGCCAAACCAAGTTCATTTCCTATGTGCTTTTTTGCCCTTGTCACTTTTACTATGTGGGTAAAACCACTCGTCCATTGAAAGAAAGGGTGGGGGAAAACTTCAAATCGATCAAATCGGGTAGAGGTAGCCCCTGGTTGATTGAGCATGTAAGAGAGGCCCATGTCGGTAGGGCGAGGTGTTTGAGGTTTGCAGGCCTCCTGCACGTCGCCCCATCACGCAGAGGAGGTGACCGTGATCGAGAATTGACCAGACGAGAGTCGCGGGTCATCCTGCGTGCTGAGGCAATGGGACCTTTGGGTCTGAATGATAGACTGGAGTTGTCCTGTGTCCTCGACCCCTAAACACTATCTTGCTCTTCACGGTGCCCAACCTGTCCTTGTCATTTATCCCTGCAATGTACCCTTTTGGGAACCTTTACACTTGAGCTCCCCCCTTCTGCTCGAATCATCCTGATTGCTTTGGAACTTGGATTCCCCCGCATGGTCGTAGCTGTGCACCCTGTGTGACCGAGGTCTCTACTTGTGACCCCATGTAAAAGGTGTAATAACACCGTAGGTCCTCAATGGATGACCTATTTGCCTTGTGAATGAGACAACCAGGGGTAGACCCCTTTTCTGTAAAATCTAACCAATGTGGCAATTTTCGGCAGGTTGCCGTGTTGCCACTGGCGTAGATAAACAGGTGCCCAGTTCGCACCATAAGGCAAAGCATGGGCCTACCGCTGTATCAATACGATTATGCATAAGGGCCGATCCTGGGGCTGGCTGCGACTTTGGGTAATGCATCTGGGGGATTCGGAGTAACACAGGTTTCCCCCTTCTCTGGTTTCTTTCTCCATCTTTGTAACGCCACCTTAACCACTTGCCGACCGCCCCCAGCCGATGGGCGGCGGCAAAGACTGGGCCTAAACGACCGCAATACGCCCATCGGCGGAGGCAGGCGTGGTTATGCGGCGATCGCGTCATTCGGGACTGGCTCCGCCCCCCTCGCGCTGTAACCCACCGGCCGTTCGGAAGCGCCGTCGGGTTACTAGCACCCGAATTGCCGCATGTAAACAGTATAATAGGCTTTGTAATGTATACAAAGCCTATTATACTGGTTGCCTCCTGCCCTGGTGGTCCCAGTGTCTGAGGGACCGCCAGGGCAGGCTGCAGCCACCCTAGTCTGCACCCAAGCATACTGATTACCCCCCCCCTGCCCCCTGATCGTCCACAGCACCCCTCAGACCCCCCCTGCCCACCCCCCATACCACTGTTAGCACCCAATCACCCCCCTAATCACCCATCAATCACTCCCTGTCACTTTCTGTCAACGCTATTGTAACGATCAGTGTAACACAGAAAGGGTCTGATTACCGGTGATCTGCAGTATCACCGAGAATACAGATATATACCCAATTATTGATGAACTGCAGTATCACCGATAATCAGATATATCTCTAACCTCTGGACACCTGGGTAATAAGAGTGTTTGGTGCAACAGAAATACTTTGAGGACTGCACCTGAGGAGCAGGTGCACAGCAGTAAGGAGTACTGCACAGTAACACGTTCCTTCCGCAAGCCTGAGACTCTCCCGAGGGAGGGGTCAGGCTAGGAGTAGGAAGGACAGAGTGTGAGTGACACCAAGGAAGGGTGTCACCCCCATGTCTGTGAGCTATCTCTAGACTGAGGAGATAGCTCTCAACTTCGGGCAAGCCGGGTTGGCAACAGACAGATCAGGGACAGAGACAGGAGACAGATGCGGAATCCTAAGACAAGCAGAGTTCGGCAACAGAGTATCAGATATAGAGAAGTACCTAATCAGAAATCAGAAGAGTAGTCATGAAAGCAGAAGGTCATAACAAATAATCAACAATGCCTAGTCTGGGGTGTGAGCTCCTTGATCATCAACACCCTGAAAACTGGTCTAAATAACAACACAGATAATATACAGTTTTCCCTAGACTGAGGTGTGAGGTCCTTGATCATCAACACCCAGGAACTGGTCTAGATAATAACACAGATAATATCACAGATACTGACAAGGTCTGAGTGCTACCACATTGTGATCGCAACGCCAGACACCAGAGAAATGACCAGCACCCAGTATACATACACCAGCGCTCTCCAGCACCTCCCCTAAGTGCTGGACCAATGAAACCTGATAGAATTGTCAGCTGATCGGCTACATCAGCTGACACCTTTCTGACTGCCATAAAGGCTCTGCCTCTCATCGGGCACGCGCGTCCTTCTGAACCTGTGTGAACTATCAGTCCCAGCCACACCAGACATGTGTTGCAATGCATCTGTTGGTTTGAACGCGGGGCCAGCCGCACTGCTGTCAGAGCATGTGGCGGTTTCCCCGCGTTCAGCCATACTGCTAGTGGTAGGCCCATGCGTGCAAACCGCCGCGTCGGACGCGGAATCCGCCGCCTTGTTCACTGGGCATGCGGCGGTTTCTCCGCGCTCCGTCAGGCTAGTGGATGCAGGCTCATGCGCGTAAGCTGCCATGTAGAACGCGGAATCAGCCGACTTACTCTGAGTACTCGCGGCGGCTTTTCCGCGTTCTCACAGCCATTTTTTTTTTACCCTAAACTGCCCCCTGCTCCCTCCTGATCACCCCCACCCCTCAGATTCTCCCCAGACCCCCCCTGTGTACTGTATGCCTCTATCCCCCCCCCCCCCTAATAACCCACTGATCACCTGTCAATCACCCATCAATCAATCAGCCCCTAACCTGCCCCTTGCGGGCAATCTGATCATCCACCCACACCAATAGATCGCCCGCAGATCCGACATCAGATCACCTCCCAAGTGCAGTGTTTACATCTGTTCTCTACTCTAAACACCCACTAATTACCCATCAATCACCCCCTATCACCACCTGTCACTGTTACCCATCAGATTAGACCCTAATCTGCCCCTTGCGGGCACCCAATCACCCGCCCACACGCTCAGATTGCCCTCAGACCCCCCTTATCAATTCGCCAGTGCATTATTTATGTTCTTCCCTGTAATAACCCACTGATCACCTGTCAATCACATATCAATCACCCATCAATCACCCCCTGTCACTGCCACCCATCAATCACCCCCTGTCACTGCCACCCATCAATCAGCCCCTAACCTGCCCCTTGCGGGCAATCTGATCACCCACCCACACCATCAGATTGCCCCAGACCTACCCTCAGATCACCTCCAAAGTGCATTGTTTACATCTGTTCTGCCATCTAATCACCCACTGATCACCCATCAATCAGCCCCTGTCACTGATACCCATCAGATTAGACTCCTATCTGCCCCTAGGGCCCCCAATCACCCGCCCACACCCTCAGAATGCCCTCAGACCCCAGCCCTGATCACCTCGCCAGTGCATTGCTTGCATCTATTCCCCCCACTAATCACACCTTGAGACACCCATCAATCACCTCCTGTCACCATCTGTCACCCCCTAGCACACTTACCCATCAAATCAGGCCCTAATTTGCCCCGTGTGGGCTCTTGATCACTTGGCCCAACCCTCAGACCCCCTTCCGATCACCTCCCCAGTGCATTGATTGCATTTATTTTCCCCTCTAATCACCCCCTGAGACACCCATCAATCACCTCCTGTCACCCCCTAGCACTCCTATCCATCAGATCAGGCCCAATACAACCTGTCATATAAGAGGCCACCCTGCTTATGACCGGTTCCACAAAATGTGCCCCTTCATAGATCACCTGTCATCAAAATTTGCAGATGCTTATACCCCTTAACAGTCATTTTCTGTAAAGGACAAGGGGGGAAAGGGAGGGGGAAACACACTTAATAGACAATTTGAGAAAACTGGTTAGCCAACCGTAGAATAATCTCACCTGAACAGTCATTTTGAGAAATTTGGTTTCCAGATTACTCACGGTTTTGGGCCCGTAAAATGCCAGGGCAGTATAGGAACCCCACAAGTGACCCCATTTTAGAAAAAAAAGACACCCCACGGTATTCTGTTAGGTGTATGACGAGTTCATAGAAGATTTTATTTTTTGTCAACAGTTAGCGGAAATTGATTTTTATTGTTTTTTTCACAAAGTGTCATTTTTCACTAACTTGTGACAAAAAAATAAAATCTTCTATGAACTCACGATACACCTAACGGAATACCTTGGGGTGTCTTCTTTCTAAAATGGGGTCACTTGTGGGGTTCCTATACTGCCCTGGCATTTTAGGGGCCCTAAACCGTGAGGAGTAGTCTAGAAAACAAATGCCTCAAAATGACCTGTAAATAGGACGTTGGGCCCCTTAGCGCACCTAGGCTGCAAAAATGTGTCACACATGTGGTATCGCCATACTCAGGAGAGGTAGTATAATGTGTTTTGTGCTGTATTTTTACACATACCCATGCTGGGAGGGATAAATCTCTCTGTAAATGGACAATTGTGTTTAAAAAAAATCAAAAATGTGTCATTTACAGAGATATTTCTCCCACCCAGCATGGCTATATGTAAAAATACACCACAAAACACATTATACTACTTCTCCTGAGTACGGCGATACCACATGTGACACTTTTTTGCACCCTAACTGCGCTAAGGGGCCCAAAGTCCAATGAATACCTTTAGGATTTCAAGGGTCATTTTGCGGCATTTGGTTTCCAGACTACTCCTCACGGTTTAGGGCCCCTAAAATGCCAGGGCAGTATAGGAACCCCACAAGTGTCCCCATTTTAGAAAGAAGACACCCCAAGGTATTCTGTTAAGTGTATGATGAGTTCATAGAAGATTTTATTTTTTGTCACAAGTTAGCGGAAATTGATTTGTATTGTTTTTTTTTCACAAAGTGTCATTTTCCGCTAACTTGTGACAAAAAAAAAATCTTAAACAGAATACCTTGGGGTGTCTTCTTTCTAAAATGGGGTCACTTGTAGGGTTCCTATACTGCCCTGGCATTTTAGGGGCCCTAAACCGTGAGGAGTAGTCTAGAATCCAAATGCCTGTGAATAGGACGTTGAGCCCCTTAGCGCACCTAGGTTGCAAAAAAGTGTCACACATGTGGTATCGCCGTACTCAGGAGTATTAGTATGTGTTTTGGGGTGTATTTTTATACATACCCATGCTGGGTGGGAGAAATCTCTCTGTAAATGGACAATTTTTTGTAAAAAAAAATCAAACAATTGTCATTTACAGAGATATTTCTCGCACCCAGCATCTGTATGTGTAAAAATACACCACAAAACACATTATACTACTTCTGAGTACGGCGGTACCACATGTGTGGCACTAAGTGCGCTAAGGGGCCCAAAGTCCAATGAGTACCTTTAGGATTTCACAGGTCATTTTGCGTGTGACATTTGGTTTCAAGACTACTCCTCACGGTTTAGGGCCCCTAAAATGCCAGGGCAGTATAGGAACCCCACAAATTACCCCATTTTAGAAAGAAGACACCCAAAGGTATTCCATTAGGAGTATGGTGAGTTCATAGAAGATTTTTTTTTTTTTTTTTTGTCACAAGTTAGCGGAAAATGACACTTTGTGAAAAAACACAATTAAAATCAATTTCCGCTAACTTGTGACAAAAAAAAAATCTTCTATGAACTCGCCATACTCCTAGCGGAATACCTTGAGGTGTCTTCTTTCTAAAATGAGGTCATTTGTGGGGTTCCTATAATAATATAGTAATATAATGTGTTTTGGGGTGTATTTTTACACATACCCATGCTGAGTGGGAGAAATATCTCTGTAAATAGAGAATTGTGTGTAAAAAAAATTAAAAATTGTCATTTACGGAGATATTCCTCCCACCCAGCATGGGCATGTGTAAAAATACACCCCAAAACACATTATGGCTTTACAGGGGTGCTTACAATTAGGCACCCCCCAAAATGCCAGGACAGTGAACACACCCCACAAATGACCCCATATTGGAAAGTAGACACTTCAAGGTATTCAGAGAGGAGCATAGTGAGTCCGTGGCCGATTTCATTTTTTTTGTCGCAAGATAGAAGAAATGGAAACTTTTTTTTTTTTCTTTGTCACAAGGTGTCATTTTCCGCTAACTTGTGACAAAAAATAAAATCTTCTATAAACTCACCATGCCTCTCACTGAATACTTTGGGATGTCTTCTTTCCAAAATGGGGTCATTTAGGGGGTATTTATACTATCCTGGAATTTTAGCATCTCATGAAACATGACAGGTGGTTAGAAAAGTCAGAGATGCTTCAAAATGGGAAAATTCACTTTTGGCACCATAGTTTGTAAACCCTATAACTTTTACCCAATCCAAAAAATATACACTGAATGTTTTGTTTTTTATCAAAGACATGTAGCAGAATAACTTTCGCGCTCAAATGTATATGAAATTTTACTTTATTTGAAAAATGTCAGCACAGAAAGTTAAAAAAGTCATTTTTTTGACAAAATTCATGTATTTTTTGATGAATATAATAAAAACTGAAACTCGCAGCAGCAATCAAATAGCACCAAAAGAAAGCTGTATTGGTGACAAGAAAAGGAGGTAAAATTCATTTTGGTGGTAGGTTGCATGACCGAGCAATAAACCGTGAAAGCTGCAGTGGTCTAAATGGAGACGAAGGCTCTGGTCCTTAAAGGGGTAGAAAGACTGTGGTCCTCAAGTGGTTAACTGGAGGAAGCCCCAGGTATGTATAATTTACCCCCCCCCCCCCCCTTTGCTATCTCAGGTTTACTTTAAGCACAACAGAGCCCACAAACAGCCTAAGAAGTTTGCCTTCATCGCTGTGAGTACTGCCGTCAATTTGTGCTGTTTTCTACTGTATATGCTGCTTTGAATGATAATTGTAATGTTGGGTCACGTGACACGGAGCTGAGCATGGACACTGGAAAGCTGCTAGGAGCTACAGGATGTCACTTTTGTGGAAAGCAAACCCTTTCCTTTGCTGTATACAGCTTTAAACTACATTTTTATAGCTTTAAACTACATTTTTATTATTTTATATGTAGTCATCCTTGGATATTTTGTGTTGCAGATGTGGCTGAGAAAGACACCGATGAGGACTGTCGCCGTGTGGCTGTGAATGGCCTACACCGATGATGACTGTCGCCGTGTGGCTGTGAATGGCCTGATCCTAATGGACAAACTAAAGAATAATATCCAGCCAGCCCCTATAGAATGAGCACCAGCTGGAAACCATCAGATGTAGAATAATCCAGAACTCTCTGAATTGCACACGCTCCCTTTCATGAACAGTCGGGACCTCTTGTATATGAACCATCATGTAACAGCCAGTGCATTCCCTTGTAATAAATCAGCTTTTTACAGTTTGCATATCTGTGGATACGTATGTCTGCATTTCTCATTCATCTCTTGAAGCCACTGCCAGCCGAAACAGGTAATTTGGGCGGCGGCAGCCAGGTGGTAAAATGGGCGCTCTATAAACCGCAGTGTTAAAGGGAAGGTCCAAGCAAAAAAAAAAAAAAATGAGATTCACTTACCTGGGGCTTCTACCAGCCCCATGTAGCCATCCTGTGCCCTTGTGGTCACTCACTGCTGCTCCAGTCCCCCGCTGGCAGCTTTCTGACCTCGGAGGTCAGGGCCACATTGCATACATTTTTACGCATTCCAGCTAGTGCAGGAACAAAAATTTACGCGTTTCACCACTAACGCGTAAAAATGTATGTGTTAATGTTCCTGCACTAGCGGGAATGTGTAAAAATGTACGCAATTCGGCCCTGACCTCCGAGGTCAGAAAGCTGCCAGCGGGGGACTGGAGCAGCAGTGAGTGACCACGAGGGCACAGGATGGCTGCATGGGGCTGGTAGAAGCCCCAGGTAAGTGAATCTCATTTTTTTTTTTTTTTTGCTTGGACCTTCCCTTTAAAGGAGGCTATAGCATCACCCAGTTTATAGTTTGCAAGGTCAGTCAAAAGGAGGGATCCGCACACAGATTTGTAAGGAACAGTGTACCTTATTGTCCTATCACACACGTACAATCATCTGACCATGCTGTTTATAGTTTGTGCGTCTGACTTCAGTATTGTGCAGTCTGCTATATTTGCGGGGGAGGGGGGGGGGGTATTGGAAATGTTAGTAATAGGCAGAGGTTGGGTCAGTGTAAGAAGAGGGTTAGGTAGAGTGACGGTAGATATTTTACTATCAGTACTTGCCAGTGCCATTTTATACTACTAGCATCTTTACCTTGTGCACAAATTGCCATTAGTGCATACGCTGGCCAACAGCTGTGTTCCAATCCTGACACATGGATCAGTAGTTTGGCGATTACTGATGCCTCTGTCCCATTTTAGGGGATTTTATTCACTTTCTGTTTTGGGGACATAAGAGAAGATATCTCTATTTTTGCAATAAAAAAAGGTTCAAACCCAAGTGAAGAGAATTTTCCTTGAAATTGTATCAAAAATGATCAGCTTGATTTAAAGCGGATCCGAGATGAAAAACGTACTATAGCAAGTAACTTGTCTATATAGCTTCTCTAAAGTTTAGATGTTTTACACAGTAAATCTAGCTGCAAACAGCTTCAACAGTATAAGATTATTTATTCCTGTGATAAAATGAGAGCAGCCATAGTCTGCTTGTTATCATTACACAGGCAAGCTGCTCTGCATCTCCACCCCTCAGCCTATGAAAACTCTCCTCCACTCTCTGCCCACTTGCCTCTGAAATCTAGTGCATGCTTTAGCAAAGGCCTCCTCGTCCCCCAGGCTGAGCTTCCATGAGCACTTACAGCATGGGACTCAGAATGCCTAGGCGCTGGAGGAGCTGGGGCTGTGGATACATTAATTTACATACAATTGGGTAATAAATAAAATAAAAAAGCATTTGGGGGGGAATAATGCCCAATAAACTATATGTAAGGAGCAAAAGAATTAAGGCAGCAAAAGTTTGTCTGAGATCCACTTTAACCAGTTGTACAACAAAAGAAGAAAGCACCACTATGAGATCTGCAATATAAATTGGCTTATTAAATCATGTTACAATATATTTAAAACCATATAAAAGCACAATGCATCTATGCAGGGGTACATATTAGTACAATAACAAATTGCCACAGTATGTACTGTATATTGGTCCATGTAGGAACAAAATGAAAACATCTTCAAAACTACACTCCATCTAAGTAGCCACGTAAGACAGGTAAGTAGTGTAAACCAAGCTGAAAAAAGGCATCAGTGGAAAATGGAGAAAGAGTGTGAAAAGCTGGGATACAGACACCCTCAGCAATGGCAATGAGAAATACAAATGTGAGTGAACACTGCTGAAAGGTGAACTGAGGTAGGAGTGAATGGTAGCAAACCGCCGCTGAAAAGAAGGTGCACAAAAGCGCTGGGTGAAAAAAGTTATAGCCGTAAAAAGTGCTAAGGCTTACCGGGGGGCTTGGCGAGGCAGATGGAGGACAGAAGAGGGAGGTGTGGCCCCTGCAAACAAGCTGGGTCTTCTGGCTTGTTTGCAGGGGCCATGCTTCCCTCTTTCGTCTACCAATATTTTTATTGTGCAGAAGACCCAGATTAATGCGACTGAAGCAGTTACTGGGGCTGATCACGGCTGAATAGGAGGACGGCGAGGGACTTGCACGTGTTTATGGGGCTGGAGGAAGCCGGCGAGTCGGTATCGATTCTTTGACTTTACAGTTCTCTGGTTTACTTTAAGGCCCCTGTTACACTTCTAGAGACACTGTAACATCAAAAAGTTCCCCTGGGTGGGTACTCACCTCGGGAGGGGGAAGCCTCAGGGTCCCAATGAGGCTTCCCACGGGGGTCTCGCTGCAGCCCTCCGAACAGCGGCCCGACAGATTCGACAGCTTGTTCAATATTTACCTTTCCAGGCTCCAGCGGGGGCGCTGTTGCAGCTTTCGGCTCCGAAGTAGACGGAAATACCCGATCTCAGTCGGGTCCGCTCAACTGCGCGGAGCGCTGGAGACTTGCGCCTGTGCAGTAGAGCAGACCTGACGGCGATCGGGTTTCCGCCTATTTCGGAGCCGAGAGCAGCCACAGCGCCTGCGCAGGAGCCGGGAAGGTAAATATTTACATCGCCGCTGTTCGGAGGGCTGCAGCAAGACCCCCGAAAGACGGCGTGGGAAGCCTCATTGGGAGCCTGAGGCTTCCCCCTCCCGAGGTGAGTACCCCCTAGGGGAACTTTTTGATGTTACAGGTTTTCTTTAAGGCATCAGATCTTTTTGCAGGACCCTCCCCTGCTGCAGCTCGTCACACTGGCCATTAAAGTCTGGGAGATGCAACACTGCAGTGCAACGCAATGCGACAGAAGTGCTCCAGACACTGTAAAAGTAACACACCATCTACAGTGTTACCCTTTCGACCTAGCAGCAGGATTAATTCAGAAGTGTTTTGGGCAATATCTGCTCATATTCAGCCAAATGCTTCAGAACTCATTGGATGGCAATTCACAGTGCAGATGGACAATGACCCAAAGCAGTGCAGATGGACAATGACCCAAAGCATATTGCAAAAGCAACCAAAGTGTTTTCCAAGGAAAGAAAGTGGAAGTGTTATGCAGTGGCCTAGTCAATCACCTGACCTGAATCCGATTCAGCATGCATTTTACTTGCTGTAGACAAAACTGAAGGGAAAATGACCCAAGAACAAGCAGGAACTGAAGACAGTTGCCGTAGAGGCCTGGCAGAGCATCACCAGGGATGAAACCCAGCATCTGGTGATGTCTATGCGTTCAAGACTTCAGGCTGTAATTGACTGCAAAGGATTTGCAACCAAGTATTAAAAAGTGAAAGTTTGATTTATGATTATTTTTCTGTCCCATTACTTTTGGTCCCTTAACAAGTGGGAGGCACAAATGCAAACTGTTGTAATTCCTACACCGTTCACCAGATTTGGATGTAAATACCCTCAAATTAAAGGATACCCGAGGTGACATGTGACATGATGAGATAGACGTGTATGTACAACAGTGCCTAGCACACAAATAACTATGCGGTGTTCCTTTTTTTTCCTTCTCTGCCTGAAAGGAGTTAAAGGAGAACTGTAGTGAGAGGTATATGGAGGCTGCCATATTTATTTCCATTTAAGCAATACCAGTTGCCTGGCAGCCCTGCTGGTCTATTTGGCTGAAGAAGTGTCTGAATCACACCAGAAACAAGCATGCAGCTAATCTTGTCATATCTGTCAAAAATGTCAGAAACACCTGGTCTGCTGCATGCTTGTTCAGGGCCTATGGCTGAAAGTATTAGAGGCAGAGGATTAGCAGGATAGCCAGGCAACTGGTATTGCTTAAATAGAAACAAATATGGCAGTCTCCATACACCTCTCACTACAGTTCTCCTTTAAACATCAGATATGTAAGTGGCAGTTCCTGTATGAGTCTGACTACAGTGTGACCCTCACTGATAAGAAATTACAACTATAATACACTTTCCTAGGAGAAAATAGCTTCTGAGAGCAGGAAAGAGATAAAAAGGGTCAATAGTTCATAGATTTTAGCTCTGGCATACTTCAATGAATGTGTCATTGAGCAAAAACAATAAAAACTTTAACCACTTCACCCTAACTGGACAAAAATTTTCATCCAGTTAGGGTGCACGCACTCCCGCGAGGCCCCCCCTGTGTGCGCTTCCGCTGCCGGCCGTTAGCCCAGCCATCAATGAAAGGGATTATAAATCCCTTTCACTGATCGGACCCCCCCGGAGAAAAGCCGACAGCGTCTCTTCAGACGCTGCGGCTTTTCTGAGATCAAAAAGTTCCCCGTCTTCATACTTCTTCCTGGGAGCGAGATTGATCGCTCCCAGGACTTTTTGACTGTGGCCATCTTGTGGCCAAATAGCAAACTACACCAAAAAAACACTATTGAATAAATACATTTTTAAACAATTAAAATCCCGTTTACTTCCCACACCAAAAAATACCCACATACAAGATTTAATAAAAAATAAAATAAAAAATTACAATTAAAAAAAAAAACATAAATAAATAAATAGTTACCTAAGGGTCTGAGCTTTTTAAATATTCATGTCAAAGGAGTATATCAATATGATTTATTAAGTTATGGGCTTCCAAAATTGTGATATGGACATAATTTAAATGGTGTAATAAGCGGGACAAATTGGTAAATAAAGTACATAGGTTTTAATTATGGTAGCATGTATTAATTTCAAACTATAATGGCCAAAAGCTGAGCAATAATGATTTTTTTTCCATTTCTTTCTTACAATTCCTGTTAAAATGGATTTAGAATAAATTAATTTACAGCAAAATGTATCACCCACAGAAAGCCTAATTGGTGGCGGAAAAAACAAGATATAGATCAATTCATTGTGATGAGTAGTTATTGGCAAATGAATGGGAGGTGAAAGTTGCTCAGATGTAAAAAAATCTCAACCCTGTAGGCTGAAGTGGTTAAAAGTAGATTTTAAAATAAAATAAGGCCTGGTGCACACCAAAATCCGCTAGCAGATCCGCAAAATGCTAGCAGATTTTTAAACGCTTTTTGTTATTCTTCTGTATCGTTTCAGCTAGCGTTTTGCGGTTTTGTGAAGCGTTTTTGGTGTAGTAGATTTCAGATATTGTTACAGTAAAGCTGTTACTGAACAGCTTCTGTAACAAAAACGCCTGCAAAACCGCTCTGAACTGCCGTTTTTCAGAGCGGTTTGCGTTTTTCCTATACTTAACATTGAGGCAGAAACACATCCACAATCCAAAAAATGCCTCACCCCGGGAGTATGCGTTTCTGCAAAACGCCTCCCGCTCTGGTGTGACCCACCCCATTGAGATACATTGACCAAGTGTATCCGCAGCCGCAAGCGGCTGCAGAAACGCTGAAAAAGCTGCTCGGTGTGTACCAGCCCATAAAACTGGGGAATATCTTAAAAAGTCATTTTTGGGAGAAGAAGGACAGATACAATAGTTTATTTTATTCATTTATTTACACCTTAGGTGTCCTTTAGGGCTCAGCCACACTATAAGCGCTTTTCTGAACTGTCCTGCATGATAAATCTGTCCAGCAGGGGTCACTGGGGGAATTGCACTCGAGTTTCAAGAATATCGAAATCGCACCATATGTGACAGACCACGTTAACCTTCCTGGTGGTAACCCCGAACGTAGTTTGGGGTAAGCCGCGCAGGAGGCTCTCTCAGGCCCTGCTGGGCAGATTTGCATATTTTTTTTTTGCAACACGCAGCTAGCACTTTGCTAGCTGCGTGTGCACTCTGATCGCCACCGCTCCACACCGATAACCCGCCGCGTCGCCCCCCCCCCCCCCAAACCCCGTGCGCTGCCTGGCCAATCAACGCCAGGCAGCGCTGAGGGGTGGATCGGGACTCCCAGACGTTGGTGATGTCATCCCGCCCGGGGGAAGCCCTCCAGGGAATCCCGTTCTTTGCACGGGATTTCCTGATCGAAGATCGCCGGAGGCTCGCTACAAGATTTAAATTAAAAAAAATTTTTTTGAAAAAAAGCTGCTGCGCTGCCCCCTGGCGGTTTTTAATAAACCGCCAGGAGGGTTAAAGGATACCCGAAGTGATATGTGACATTATGCGATAGACATGTGTATGTACTGATAAGAAATTACCCTTTTTATCTCTTTCTTGCTCTCAGGAGCCATTTTCTGCTAGGAAAGTGTTTTATAGTTGGAATTTCTTATCAGTCAGGGTCACACTGTAGTCACTTCCTGTCTAAGTCAGGACTGAAATCACAAACACTGGTTCGCATGACAGCCGGGGGCCCCAGGTCTCTCTCACTAGCTGGGGCCCCCAAACCACCATGCGATACCTAGAGGCAAATGCAGGCGAGCCCTGGAACTCTCACTACCAGGGACTTCACCCCCACTGCCTCTAAACTGAATGCTAACTGCAACTTACACATTTGCTCACTACCAGTTCAAGCAATTTTCTACCTCTATCTGGTCAGCAGGCGCCAATTAGGTGTACGGTCATACACCCTTTGCCTGCCATAACAAATCTAGCAGGAATTGCATACATTAGCATTTAGGTGGGAAGCTCGGTTGGACGTAATCGTTATTACATCTTTTACAGGGACCGCCGCGTGTAGGCATCTCCCACACAGTCCCCTCCCTAACCACTCACCTGTCAACCGCATCCTGGAAGCTGCAAAAAAGCCATTTAAAATCACAAACACTGGTTCGCACGACAGCCAGGGGCCCCAGGTCTCTCTCACTAGCTGGGGCCTCCAAACCACCATGCGATACCTAGAGGCAAATACAGGCAAGCCCTGGAACTCTCACTACCAGGGACTTCACCCCCACTGCCTCTAAACTGAATGCTAACTGCAACACACACAATGGGCTCTATTATCAATGAGTTGCATGAGTTAAATTAGGTAGTGATAAACACCGACCAAAATATCTCCATTTTCAAATTCACTTTTTTTTCTCACTATATTACCTCATGCGGTAAAAGTGAGTTAATTACCTCAAAATGTATCTACAATTTGAGATTCTCAATTGAAAAGTTGGTGTTAATTAAGGATTTTTTTTATCACCTACAAATGGTAGGTGATCATTATCACTTATCTGGTTTTGGCCTTCAGGATGGAGCCTTTTAAACTTTGTTTGCTGGAGTTTATGTCAATATTACATAGAAGGCAGAAAAGACTAGTGTGTCTAATCTCAAGGCGCACTTTCAGACCTCGTACAGTCTTTTAGATGATTTTATAGATGCCGAGGAGGAAATTCATCTCTGCTCTAAAAGATAAGCAACAGCATAATAACCTTTAAAGGAAAACATTTTTTGTTACAGCTGATACAAATCTAACAAAAAAAATAGCGTGTACTTCCTGCTTTCATGGAAGCAGACATAGGGTTAACATTCTGTGTTTGCACATTAGCTGCTGTGCTGAGGCAGTCAGCTGGCACAGCTGAGCCGAGAGCTCAAATTACAGTTGTGATTATTCACAGATGAGGGGGAATTAGACAGGCTAAATTATATACATACAGGGTGCATTTCTATATGTTTTCCTTCTGTCCTGTGCAAGAGTTAAGGTCCCACTTTAAATGTGACAGGCTTTCCTGGGTCGTCTCTGTGTAATGGGTGGCAAGTATATGGGCTGCCCTACAGTGGTCAAAAAAAGCTTTTTTTCCGCACAGTTTTATCACCTGTTTATCACCTGTTTATCACCTGTTTTACTGCACTTTTATCAAACATTTATCACACTTGGTACATTTTTAGTGAATACTCACTATTTTCCCTATTTTTAGCGAATTATCACTGGAGGTAATTTTTCACCCAAAAAAGAGTGAGGGCACGTTTCCATTTGAGCGGAAACCGCCGCGAATCCACAGTTTCCTCGCAGGTGAATAGTGCGGGAAAACTCTGCCATTCCACTAGAGGGGCGCGCGTCTCGCAGACGCGCGCCGCTCAAGTGGAATCGCGCCCTCACCGCACATGGTTTTGTGAATAGAGCCCATTTGCTCACTACCAGTTCAAGCAATTTCCTACCTCTATCTGGTCAGCAGGCGCCAATCAGGTGTACGGTCATACACCCTTTGCCTGCCATACCAAATCTAGCAAGAATTGCATACATTAGCATTCAGGTGGGAGGCTCGGTTGGACGTAATCGTTATTACATCTTTTACATGGACCGCCGCCTGTAGGCATCTCCCACACAGTCCCCTCCCTAACCACTCACCTGTCAACCCGCATAGTGGAAGCTGCAAAAAAGAAATTTAAAATCACAAACACTGGTTCGCACGACAGCCGGGTGAATGACCATACACCTGATTGGTGCCTCCTGACCAGATAGAGGTAGGAAATTGCTTGAACTGGTAGTGAGCAAATGTATGTGTTGCAGTTAGCATTCAGTTTAGAGGCAGTGGGGGTGAAGTCCCTGGTAGTGAGAGTTCCAGGGCTCGCCTGCATTTGCCTCTAGGTATCGCATGGTGGTTTGGGGGCCCCAGCTAGTGAGAGAGACCTGGGGCCCCCGGCTGTCATGCCAACCAGTGTTTGTGATTTTAAATTTCTTTTTTGCAGCTTCCACTATGCGGGTTGACAGGTGAGTGGTTAGGGAGGGGACTGTGTGGGAGAGGCCTACAGGCGGCGGTCCCTGTAAAAGATGTAACAAAGATTACGTCCAACAAAGCCTCCCACCTGAATGCTAATGTATGCAATTCCTGCTAGATTTGGTATGGCAGGCAAAGGGTGTATGACTGTACACTTGATTGGCTGATTGACACCTGCTGACCAGATAGAGGTAGGAAATTGCTTGAACTGGTACTGAGCAAATGTGTGTGTTGCAGTAAGGCCCAGTGCACACCAAAACCGCTAGCGGATCCGCAATACGCTAGCAGTTTTGGAAGCTGATTTCAGAGCGATTCTAGGTATGTTTAAAGAGGTTTTCTAAACATACCTAGCGGTTTTGGGTGCGTTTTTGTGTAGCAGATTACACATATTGTTACAGTAAAAGCTGTTACTGAACAGCTACTGTAACAAAAATGCCTGGCAAACCGCTCTGAAGTAGCGTTTTTCAGAGCGGTTTGCGTTTTTCCTATACTTTACATTGAGGACGAAACGCTTCCGAAATCCGCAAACGCGCAGCAGGAGGCGCGTTTGCGGCTTGGCAAAAAACTCAAACCGCCGGTGTGCACAATCCCATTGCAATATATTAGCCAAGCGTTTTTATAGGCGGATGCGGCCGGCGGATCGCTCCAAAAACAGCTCGGTGTGCACTGGGCCTCTGTCAGGACTGAGTCAGCCACTTACATACCTGATATTTAACTCTTTCAGAGAGAGAAAGGAAAAAAGGAACACAGCATAGTTATTTGTGTGCTAGGCACTGTACATACACATGTCTATCTCATCATGTCACTTCGGGTATCCTTTAATCTATGGGTTGAGTCAAATGACTGCAGTTCATGCATGCTGGTAAAAAAAAAAAACTTTGCTTGCCATGACTGTTTAGTATCAATTGAATTTACACTGAAGCGCAAAAAACCGCAAAACTTATGAGCAGGGCAGAGGCAGGATAGGCTCAGGGCGCAGTGTAGGAGGGGGCGCACAATTCATTCACCTATCATTCCCCTATTGTGTTTGAGGCAGAAAGAAATAAGAAAATGGGATACATGGCGGTAACTGCAAGCCAGATAACTAGAGATTAAGGGGTTAGGGGCCCTGAGGCGCCTCTTAAGGCTCATACACACATGAGACTATAGTCTTTGGAAAATGAAAGATCACAGACCAGTCTTACCACCCTTCCATGTAGTATGAGAGCCATACCTTCACAGTCTTTTCTATGGAGCTCCCCATCAGAAAAAAAATCTTTGCAAAATGCTGCACACACAGATGCTGTACAGACACAAAAGATTAGTATCTGCAAAAGATCTGTTCCTGCCAAAGATCCGTTCCTGCAAAATGCATTTATAGTCTATGAGATCTGCAGATCATCATACACACTGACATTCATCTGCAGATCAATCATCTGCAGATCTGAAAATCCATCCTGGTGGATCTTATCTGCAGATGAATGTCTGTTAAACAAGGTGTGTATGATGATCTGCAGATATCAGACTATGAATGCATTTTGCAGGAACGGATCTTTTGCAGGAACAGATCTTTTGCAGATACTGATCTTTTGAATGTCTACAGCATCTTTGTGAGCAGCATCTTGCAAAGATTTCTGTCTGATGGGGAGTTCAGCTCCATAGAATAGACTGTAGGTATGGTTCTCATACTACATTGAAGGGGGTAAAATTGGTCTGTGATCTTTCATTTTCCAAAGACTATGGTCTGATGTGTGTATGAGCCCTTAGCAATCAGAGTGTGACGGCTGGGGTGGGAGGAATGGAGGGAGGGGTGCACTTCGGTGTCACAGCCTTGATTGCTGGAGGACCTTGTCCCAGCTCTGCTTATGAGATAATGAATTGTATGAGTAGTACAGCTAAGAAATAGAACATTAGTAGCAGATATGAGTCTCATATTTTCAGTTATATAGCTGTTTTTCTATAACATTGCATCATTATCTAATATTTGCAGTTTACAAATTATAGATAACAATTGATACAAAACACCAAAACCAATCAAGGACAACCACAGCGTCAGGTGCAAGAGCTAATACTATGTTTGCTGGGTGGGCCCTTCTAGTCCAAGGGCCGCAATGTGATCGTTACCTCTGCACCCCCTATTGCTACGCCACTGTCTGTATTTTATATGATGAAACAGAGCAGAGCTTATGACCCTTTGAACTTCCTAGCAGAAAAACCTTAAAGGACCTCTGTCGCGAAAATCTTAAAATATATGTAAACATATACAATTGAGAAGTACGTTTTTTCCAGAGTAAAATGAGCCATAAATTACTTTTCTCCTATGTTGCTGTCACAGCAGGTAGTAGAAATTTGACAGAACCGACAGGTTTTGAACTAGCCCATCTCCTCATAGGGGGGAGGGAGGGGAATTCACAGGGAGTTTTTTTATTTTCATTTCATAGCTCTTTGACTAAATTAGTCGGAGAGCTCAGAGAAGCTTACTCAAGCCTGAAGGTGGCTGGAGGAAGCCCCAGGTATGTATACAACTTTTTTCTTTCCTTACTTATCTCAGGTTTACTTGAAAGAACAGGGATTTAAAGAACATGATATCTTACCTGGGACTTCTTCTAACCCCTGGAAGGCTATGTGTCGGGAGTGTTCTGCGCCCTTCTCCCATCGAGCAGCAGCACACTCGCACATGCACAGTAGCTGCCACTGCCCTCGCTGGCTGCTACGGAAGGGCGACCGGCTTGGAGTGGATCTGCAGTGAGAGACACATAGCCTTTCAGGGGTTAGAGAAGCCCCAGGTTAGTACATCTCACGTTCCTTAAATCAACTGGTGTTTCCTTTAAACACATTGAGTAGATATATATATATATATACACACACACACACATCAGACCTGAAAGAGGGACAAATGAGGAAGAAAGAGGGACAGTTGGGAGCTAGGCTTATTACCGCTGGTTAATGGCTTGGAGGGACCACACCATGTAAATAGCAGGGATTAGCGACCTCTATTTGCATAGTGCAAAGATGATATCACATGACTAGTAAAATACAGTGTAATGACAGCTTGTGTTGTGCCGCTCCATTGCTAGTGTGCATGCGCCTTTACAACATGCGTGCTGCGTCATCCCCCATTGACTATATTTACACATTGCAGCATATGTTTTTGTGCTGCTCCCCAGCCCAGCCCTCGCCAGTGACTAGGCTCTGCCCTTGGCATCACTGGGCTCTGCCCCTCACCGCCAGCATATACAAAAATACATTTTTTTTTAATTATTTTTACATTGTAAAAATTTGAACAATAAAACAGACTCGCTACTGCTAGGCTCTGTCCCCCCCTTCCGCTCTCATTCACTGGGCTTTTTCAGCAAAAAGTGTTAGAAATAAATTGCATGCTTATTAACTAGCAGGTGCGGAGGATATCGGGGATGGCTGTGGGCGGATGTCCTGATGTCACTGGCGGGGGAGAGGGGCGGAGGCAGGCAGAGATTGATATAATTCTGCTTCTCGCGATTGCTGGAGGCCGAATTATTGTGTTTTTTTAAGCAACTTCGGCTCTGTCTTCTGACCGCGCTGACGTTACTCACTGAGAGGCACTATAGATGTGATTCCTATGAAAGTCTGCGCCCAAATCTAGCAGCGCTGAAAAGCACTGCTCCGGTCCCAAGTCTCTATTGTATTCATTCAGAGCCACACCTCAAAATCTGACGGGGCACCAGTAGCCTGGTGCTGGATCCCTGAACACAATTCACTAAGCATTGCTGCATGTGGTAAAGCAGAAAACCGCTGATTTTAACAAAAATTTGGTGAAATGTTAATTCACTAAAGCTGCGTACCCACCTGGTGATTTTCCCAACGACCGACTATTTTTAAATGACATCGCAAGGTGGGTACAGGCGCACGTGTGCAAACATCGCCTAGCGTTCCGCCGGTGACAACGGACCGACATGGCGGATTGGATCTTTGAGATCCCTTACGACACCGCCATGTACGTCTCGTGACCTCACACTTTAACCCGCTGACAGGAAGAGGCATCACTGAAGGGGAAGTCGCGGGAGCCGTCGGGCGGTGAGTATGAAGCTTTAGGCCGTTACCGAATGGAAAACTGCCGACCATTACCAGCAAGTCTGTGCAAGGACTTGCGGACAGAGGAGCAACAGATGATGGAAGGCAGATAAGAAATCACCTAATTACACATAAAGCTAATGTAACCCCATGTGTAAAAAAAAAAAAAAAAAAAAAAAAGGCAGATACTCACCTGAGGAGAGGGAAGGCTCCGAGTCCTAATGAGCCTACCCTCTCCTCTCCCGGTGCCCGGTGGATCCTCTGGTCAATTCCTCCGCCGCGGGAACTTTGGAAGTCTTCGTGAGCACTCGGGCTCCCAAAGGCCGGCGGCTCCATACTGCGCACATGCGAGTGCGTCTATGATGTCATGCGTAGTATGGAGCAGCCCGTCTTCGGGAGACCGAGTGCTCCCGAAGTCTTCCGAAACCTCCCTTCGGCGGCGGAAGTGCCAGTATTTGACCGAAATGGTCGAATACTGCTACGTGGGATCCTGAGCGGGACCGGGCACCAGGAGAGGAGAGGGGAGGCTCATTAGGACCGAGCCTTCCCTCTCCTTAGGCGAGTATCTGACTTTTCTTTTTTTTTAATGTCGGTTCCCATTAGCTTTAATTGACCACAAACAAACCCTGAGTCTTCCCCACTGTACTTTAAAGAGAAAACATTAGACAAACTTGAAGAATTTCACACCTAGCCTGGAAAATGGCAGTGTAAAGACAGCAGGGGGGTGAATGTCTCAAACATAGTAGCCCTTTCAGCTATTTGAAGCCAGGAGCTGCTTAGATCTCTTTAGGCTGCTTTCACAGTGGGACGTTACAGGTGCACGTTAGTGCAGCCTGTAACGCTCCCCCAACGCACAGCAATGTAACACAAGTGGGCTGTTCACACTGCCCACGTTCCGTTACATGTAACGCTACACGTTGTAGTGAAAGTGCAGCATGCTGTGCGTTGTTAGACTGTTTGCACATGCTCAGTGGGGGGCGGAGAGGAGGCGGAGAGATGCCGCTACAGTAGCCGCGCACATGGCTACTTAATATGCACTGCACTGGCGGCCGCTGATTGGCCGGCGGGATCACGTGATGCGGAGTATCTCGCTCCGCATCACGTGGTCCCGCCGGACAATCAGCGCCACTCTGGGAGACCTTATGCGGATAGAGCCGGCTAACGCGGCTCACTCTAACGTCCTCTCCCGCACCACCATGCGTTGCGTTAGGGGCACGTTATGCGACCATAACGTCCCCTAAAACGCAACGTCTTAGTGTGTAAGTAGCCTTAGGCCTCTTTTCCACAAACTGTTTCTAGGCAGTGAAATGCCACTCAAACTCTCACAACTGCTCACTGCTGCCTGGTAACTGCTTGTCGCTGCCTGGTAACTGCTTACTGCTGCCTGGCAACTGCTTGCTGAGCACACAGCTCAACAGTTCGTGGAAAAAGAGGCCTTAAACCTGCAGAGCTAATACATTTCAGCAGCTGCCAGTTACCGATAATTATCCTGCAGATTTGTAAATAGGGATTGTCAATAAGATGCAAATAATTCTGAGTCGATGAAGAATTATGCACATTTATGTAGCTTGAAAATAGACCAATTGAATTCTACCCCAGCAGGATCAAATTGGTCTATTTTCAAGCTGCACAAATTTGCATGAAAAATTTACCTTAATCCTGCATCAGGTCCGAATAATTTGCCTCTTAGTGATCATCCCTGTTGATTAAATATTTGCAACTCCTGAATACTTCATGCATAAGTTTAGGGTGCTAGTCTACTGTAGGGGACCCAGCAAGAAACCTTGTAGGGAAATTCTGCTAAAGTGATTGGGTAGACAGCACCCTCTCAAATGGCTAGGTTTCCAATAGGTTGTAGTAAACTATGCCCACACTGTTTAGTCAATCACAACGCTTTGTGCTGTGAGGGCTCGTTCACACTAGGGGCGTTTTTGAAATTTTTTAAGCGCTGGCGATTTTCAAAATCGTCCTGAAAGCGCTTGTGCAATGATTCTCTATGAGAAACTTCACATCTCAGCAGTTCGTTTGCAATCCGCTCAGAAATGCGGTGCATGGGCCATTTTTGATTCCGCCTCAATGGAAGGTATAGGAAAAACGCAAAACGCTCACAAAATCTCTTTGTGCAGTGATTGCGTGAGCGTTTTTAAGAATAAATATATTGTATTCTTTTCCGGATCAAAGAGCAAAAGCGCTTAAAGAGAGTCTGAAGCCATAATAAAAATGGCTTTTTTCCTTGAATTCAGCAGGGGCATGTTTGCCCCTGCTAAAACGCGGTATTGGTTGAAAAGGGCGCCCGAGCTGCCTGTATGAAAAGGGAGCCGCCATAGACATCAATGTTATTTCTGGAAATATGGGCTACAAGGTGTAGAAAACGGCGCCTGAGTTTTGATATAGGCTACAAGCGGGCTCCCCTTTGTAGCCCATATTTTTTCGGCTACAAGGTTTTCGGCTACAGTAGGGCGCCACTTTGTAGCCCATATTTGTTTCGGCTACAAGGTTTTCGGCTACAGTAAGGTGCCCCTTTGTAGCCCATATTATTGCCTTTTTTTGTAGCCTATGTTTTTATATGGGCTACAAGTGCTGGAAGCCGAATTATTTCATTCCCCCACTATCCATGGCGGCCTGGAGGGGGAATAGTAATTTACACATCCCGGAGTTTTTTTGTAGCCAAAGTTTTTATATGGGCTACACCAGGCACCTTTTTTTGTAGCCGAAGTTTTTATATGGGATTCACCAGGTGCCTTTTTTGTAGCCGAAGTTTATATGGGCTACACCAGACGCCTTTTTTGTAGCCGAAGTTGGTATATATGGGCTCCACCAGGCGCCCTTTTTTACCGGCGCCCTTTTCATATAGACCCCTAAAACGCCGCTATCCCATGGCATAACGAGGGTCCTTTACCCCCCCAAATCCCCCCTGCAAAATTGTGCTGCCCCTGTGCGCTTCCGTGTGAGGCAGGGCTATGAGCTGCAGCCCTGCCTCACACGCGTCTGTCAGCGGCGGATCTCCGTCTCTCCCCCGCCCCTCTCACCGGAGATATGCCGCAGGATGGCGGCGTTTTAGCAAGGGCAAACATGCCCCTGCTGAATATAAGGAAAAAAGCCATTTTTATTATGGCTTCAGACTCTCTAACAAAAACGTCCAATG